>NW_010193164.1:27696-54544 GCF_000695765.1 Mesitornis unicolor
GCGTCTGCAGGTTCCTGCGGTAAAACCTCACTTTACAGGATGAACATGGCTAGGTGTTTCTCAGTGCTGCACATTGCTTTCCCATTTGCAATTTTTTTTTTTTAATAGGCCCAGGCTTTGACTGAGGACACAGTGTTCTGGCCCAAAAGGTTGTGTCTTCACAATACATTTAGAGGGAGACTGCATCTGCGCTTCGGGAGAGACACAAGTCTAATGGGCAATCTGCTTGATTTATGTACCATGAAACATGATTAAAGTATGGGTAAGATTCTCATTCATTACATAATTTCTCTGAAATGATGAACCTGGCGTGTCTGTTATGAGATCTCAAAGAAAGAGTAAAAGGACATTTTCAAGGTTGGCTTTATATCTATATTTAGCAAAAACAATTTTTTTGTTTTGTTTATCAGGCCTATGAGAATGCTGTAAATATATTTTTCTTTCTAAATAATATTTTTTTCATTATTTAATCCCCTTTGCTTCAGGTACTTTAAAAACATGCATCATTTTAACTTCACAAAGGCATTATGCCCTGGATTCAAATGTGTAAACTGAGGTAAATGGGCAGCTAAGGAATTTCCTTGAAAGGCTGAGCTGAATATCCAAGTCTAGAGCTTCCACCACTTTAACCAGCACATTGCTGATCCATAAACATCGCCCATATTTCCAGAGTCAAAAATCAATGCCATCATCAAAAAATGCTATAAGAAAACACAGTATGTTCTTGACTCAGACACATTGACCAGAGATTTCAATTTTATGCAGTTGCTCTGAAAGTGGACAACCAATATTTTAAGAGCACAGAGGCATACCTTTAAATAAGTAGTTTCCCAACTGGGGACAACCTTTGTACAAGGGACATTTAGGACCTGATCCAAAATCTACTGAAATTTCACACTGGCTTAAATAAAGCTTGGATCAGGATCTAATCTGCTATATTGTGCATGTATTTCTCAAGTGTAAGAAGTGACAGATCATTCTGTGCACAGCTTAAATGAAAGAATAGGGGCAGCAAAGGGAAATAATATCTGTAAAAAGAGAGCAAGGAAATGGTGGAAGACCATTCAGTTCCCACTTTCCCTTTTAAGTGCTTACACAGAGTCAAGGCCTTTTCTGCTTCTCACCCCACCCCACCAGCGAGTAAGCTGGGGATGCACAAGAAGCTGGGAGGGGACACAGTTGGGACAGCTGGCCCCAACTGACCAAAGGGATATACCACACCATACAACACCATGCTTAGCAATAAAAGCTGGGGAAGAAGAAAGAAGGGGGAAACATTCAGAGTGTTGGCATTTGTCTTTCCAAGTATCCGTTACACATGATGGAGCTCTGCTTTCCTGGAGATGGCTGAGCACCTGCCTGCCATGGGAAGTGGTGAATGAATTCCTTATTTTGCTTTGCTTGCAGGTGCAGCTTTTGCTTTACTTGTTAAACTGTTTTTATATCAACCCATGAGTTTTCTCACTTTTACTCTTCCAATTCTCTCCCCCATCCCACTGCAGGGGGGGTGAGAGAGGGGCTGTGTGATGCTTAGTTGCCAGCTGGGGCAGTGTCCATAAAAGAAGAAAAATCCAATGGAATATTCACTGAAAATTACTCTTGGTCCTTCTCTCTCCTGCAAATTTTTAAGTATATGTATATATTTATATAAAAATACATATATGTCTTTTTATGCTATTAGGAGTTTTAAAGAAGAGGCCGTACACAGAGGTTTTCACATACGATGTGATGTGGCTGCTGCAGCCAGCTTCAAACGTGAAAAATCAGATCTAGACTGAATGATACTGAAGTTACACAATTTCTGATGCACTGTTTGTGGCTTTGCTCTGAGTTATTCTTTATCTTATTTTGGCAACTCCACCTTCACACTGCCAGATAAGGAGCACGACTTGCTACACGTTAATGCCCTCAGAAGTGAGGAGTGGGAGATGATGAACTGAAGGTACCTTTTCAAGCTCCCCACCAGACTGGAGCCTAGATCATACTGCACTTGCCACCTCTATTTCTGTCCAGTCCCCAGCACTTTATGTTGCCAGTTCCAGTTCCCTCGTAACACCTTAATGGTACTTCCACTGCTTCATGGATTAGAAAGGCCCTGGCCATGATTTAGGGGGGACTGGGACAAGGTAGGGTCAGAGAGTCTGTCTAAATTACCTCAATTTTGAATGGCTGCCTTATAGACGGCAGTATTGCATAGGCTTCTCGAAGCTTCATTGCCGCTCACCACTTTTTATTTAAGGTTGAATCACAGGTTGAAACTCATATGAACAATCTGGCTCCCTAAAGAATAAAAGGGATGAGCTCACAGACTATCTATAAATTGTACATGGTGATGTACCAGTGCATTTGTATAGAGTGCATTTTTAATATTCACTTGATAACAAACATTGCAAACTCATCTGTGTGACTGATGTATTTGTGAAAATTACGGCCTGTTTTGAAATCAGCCAAGGCCAAAGTTTATTGAATAATTCACTCAAAACAAATAACTCACCCAGTGCTATGAAAATGTGATGTAATGTGCTTATGTGTTGACCTCTGGGAATGATTAGTTGCCCTTAACCCCACTCTTACTGAGACATTGTTTACCCTCAATAAAATTACTACACAGCTGGTATTATTTGTTAGCCTTTTTGACACTCTCAGCAGAGACACTTAAAAATGAAAGGGTGCAGAGACTGAAGTATCGTGAACAGTTTTCCGCACACTGGCAAGATGATGAGAGGAAACTCGTCCTGCCATTTCTCAGACTCCCTCTGTTTTATGGATAAAAGTTAAGTCTCAAGGAAGATCAGCTTCAAAACTCTTGAAGACCTCTGGGTTTCACACGTACTCAAGTTTAAGGAATTTTGTGAATTAGAAAGGCAAACACACATAATTAAAACAGCTGATGAAATTGCACCACTGAAATAATTTAGTTCATTTATTTTGAATTGTAACTTTAGGTTTATATATTTGTAATAACACATCATAGAGGGCCATTAAATGTTCTGTAGCAGTGTGCTGTGAAAGCAATGAAATGACAGGAGATCTGATCACAGTACTCTGAATTTGTTACTTTCCAGATGGAAATTATTTGGTCTGCAGAAGATCTAACTGCAAACGATCAAGATTTTACTGTGGCTAGATGAACTCTGTTTAGATTGTAAGACTCAATGTATGAAAAATAAAACAAAGAAAAAAACATAAGAAAGAAAAATTGAATAATACAAAATTAAGTGTTGTAATAAAAAAATCAATTCTTTTCAAAACCAACTCTCAGGCTGTGTTCCTGTGCACACATGCAGAGCATACTCCATGTCCTTTACACCTCCTGCCTTGTGTCGTGACAGGCTCGGTCTGGTTTGCTGCCTGGACCTCTCACTCTTGTTCTTGCAATTCTACAGGCTAAAGAAACAGCTTCTCACAATTTATTTAATAATCATTGCTGATGAGGTTGACAGAGCACTGGAACAGGCTGCCCAGAGAGGTTGTGGAGTCTCCTCCTCTGGAGACATTCAAAACCCGCCCGTATGTGTTCCTGTGTGATCTGGTCTAAGTGATCCTTCTCTGGCAGGGGGGATGGACTGGATGATCTTTCGAGGTCCCTTCCAACTCCTAATATTCTGTGATTCTGTGAAATTCATTAGCCAGCACAATCACCTCCCCATGGTCACTGAGCCAGCAATGCAATGTTTCAGGCTTATAAAGCGCCTCCTGCCTCATGTGTCATGTTGAACATCCACGTGTGTACTGATCTTGTACAGCTCTGCAGGAACTGTTTCCAAAGCTGAGATATATTGGACATAATTCATAATTAAGGAAAAGGAAGAAACTTCCCTCTGTCTAGTTTCTATCTTGCAGCCATTTGATGCATCTATATTTGATGTACACTTATATAATTGGTACACTTAGATTTGACAGCATACGCTGTGAAATGGTCCAGCACAAACTACAATGCCTGCAAGGAAGGAAAATGACATCAGAGCACCCTTAAAATCTGATGTCAGCTAATGAAATGAAGCTATTTACATAATATGTTTACCTGCCAGCTCTTTCACGGGCTGCAGTTCAGTTACTTTAGCATAAATGGAAACCAAAAATAAAGTTGCATTATGATGGAACAAGACACCAGTGTCATCCTATTGCAAATGTCTGCTCAAGTCAGATAGAAAAGGCCGCAGACAAAATACAGATGAATACAGATCCCATGTTTTGAAAGTCAAAAGAGGCATGAAAAATAATACACTTCTTGTTGCTTGAGTCATACTGATCCCCTTCAAGGGACTATGGAAAATAAACTAACAAAGCTTCTGGCACTTAATTTACCAAATCACCATAAAGACAGAGTGGATCAATTATTTCAGAGGATTCCTATGTCTTTATCATTAGCCAGCACAGTGACCTCTCAGTGGTTGCCAGTGACGATGCAACCCAACTTGCATCATCACTTTTCTGGGACTTCACAGGATTTCCAACACATACACAGGTACTGGCCTTGTACAGCTCTGCATAAACCATTTTCAAAGCCAGTCCTGGTGAGAAATGTGATGTAAATCAAAATATTTTGAAGCCAGAGACTACGACAAAGAGTTGGAAGAGACCGAGATCCACACACTTGGGAAGGAGCCAGTAACTGCCCACAGGAGAATGGAGTAGTTGGACGAAGACATGGTTTGAAACAAGGAAGGGCAGCTAACTGAGGAATATAGCGCAGGAGCCAGCTAGCAGAGTTAGGAAGTGTCTGGTCAAAAATACTGGAAAACATAGCTGGAGGATACTGGGTCTTGCCAGCAAGAGTTTGAGCCAGGCATAAACCATGCAATGCACCGAGAGTAGAACAAGACAGGGTGGAGAGCAAAGCTATACTCTCTCAGGGATCTAATCTGAAGTTGCACAAGATGTTATAATTCTGGCATTTACAAGTTTTTGCTCACACAGTTTTGCAACATGAACAGTCTCTTAATGTAATTTTTTCTGTGTAAGGTAATTTTTCTGTAAAGTAATGAATAAGATGTGATTTCTCCCTACTGAACTCAAAGGATATATTTTCATTTAAAGTTCTTTTACAAGCAGTTTTATGCGCTTGCACATCACTGTCCTAAGTAACTTTCCACCATAACACTAGGAAGCCCTGGGCTTGCTTGGTGGGATGTAGCAGGACATTTTGGCAATATAATCAGAACTAAACCCTTATTTTCCCCCTTACTGATATCCCACTTAAAACTGCCACTGAAACTTAAAAATGAGCCCTGAGCTGAACAGATGAAGTTGGTAGTGCACTGCGTGCATGTACTTAGTCACAAAATACATGTATGGACTACTGTGTAGTCATCCTTTCAGTGTTTATTGCTTGAGCTTCAAAACTGTAAAGATGTAAACAATAACAATTTATTTTTCTTTAATTTTTGTTATGAAAGTTTCTCTCAGCACTGTGGGGAATAAAAAAGGGATTAGCCAAAAGTGCAGCCCTTTCATAAGGTTTTGGGAAGTCATTTTCTTTCAGCAAGGTAACAAAGTAGGCTTCTACAGTGCCCGAGATTCACAAGAACCCCTGTTGCCTTTCTAAGCTCTGTTGCATCTGCTGTCTTTCTAATAGCTGTGATATAAATAGCATGTGATTCTGCTTCGCTTTCAGAGCTCTATCTAAAGACAATGTGCAGTGACACATGGACGTGTACTGACTCTCTGGTATTACACACAATAATATCAACCTACAGATTGGGCGATGAATTTTTAAAACACATATCAAGTCCATGGGGGAGTTCACTGTGTGTTACAGTTTCTCCTGGATGGAGCATGCAGCAAAATTGTGATTCACCAACTATTTTCTTAAACAGAAAAAGAGGCAGACTAAAAGAAAACAGGGCACCCTCCATCCACCGTGTGTTGCCTGTGTGCTTTTGTGGCTGTGCACTTATTCCAGCATGGTGTTGTGTCTGTGCTTCTGTTCTTTGGCACTCGCGCCTTGTACTCCTGCAAAATGAAGTGCTAAGGGCCCAGACCCGTGGGTGCATATGATATGATACTGGATGTAAAAACTGGTACCCAGATGCTGGGGAGGCCCCTGCACCTGTCTTACTGTGCACGCACACCTTTCCATGCAAGAATGCAACATCTCCCAACAAACAAATTTGCTAGTGACTTATTAATACACTCATTTCCCAGGCTACTAAAATACTGTAATGAACAAATCCAGCTTTCTTTTGTCTCCCATCAAAACACTTTAGATGGAGCCTGAAAGTCACTTCCAAGGGGAATAATTGTATCCACTTAGTAAGATTTAAAACCCACTAAATAGCCAGTAGCTACATCTTTTGCTTATTTTTTTCAAGTCCTGTATACAAGGCAGGGGACCTGTTTACAGACTGTCTGATCTCTCCTGAAGTCAGAGTGCACAAACATTGCCGGGGACACCATCAGTTCTGTGCCGCTGTTTCTACCCCTCATGTAAGGAGGCTGACAGGCAGCTATATCGTAACCAGGTTGGATGTGCTGCGTGTAGCTGTAACATACGTACATAGGATCAAGAATGAAATCACGCCATCCCCATGCTATCAGCTTTTTTTTTAAGGACTACTTTTTACTCAACTAGTACTTAAGATTTTTCTGAAACAATAAGGAGTGGCCTTGCCCTACATTACTTAAATGGGATAAATCTGGATAGAGGACTTCCACATCATAAAAACTGTAAACTGTAGAAATCATGGGGATCAGAGATGAGAGGCTGATTTAATTTCCTTGTTTTGAAATATCCTGGTTTATCCTACAGTGTCCAAAGAAGCCTCAGGTGGGTGTGAAGAATGGAATAGGATAATGTTACACCAAGTCTGTCTTCACAGATCTTTAGAAATGCCTGGGTCTATTTTGGGGTGCTTGACACTCACTTAGCCTGTAAAAGAAGCAATATTGCTAGCCTTGGATAAGAAAATTCATAAATTCATAAACCCACAACACAGGGTAAATAGTAGAAGCAGTGCTTTTACACGACCCATCTAATTTGTCTTAAATCTGTCTTGCATATTTGCTTCTTTTCTGTGCCCATGTAGTCTCTGTCTTTGCTATCGAGACTGCTACTAGCAGCATCTAAAAGAGTGGCTTCTCCACCAGAGACCTATGAACATGTCCCATACTGGTTGCAATCTGCTTGTGACAGCAACCGGGTCATAACAATCCACACTGCTGACACACAGGTGAGAGAGCCTTTGCAATTAAATCCCAGTCGTTAGCATCCCCACTGCTGGAGCTGTTTAGTCTCAGCACTGAGCATGACTGCAAAGGTACTGGGAGTGGAGTGGATGAAAATGAGAAAACAAAAGAGTACCAGGAGACACTGTCTGCTCCATCTTCTCTCTAACAGTAATCCAGAGTGTCACTTGTTCCTGAGCTATTCCAGATGACCTGAAATGTAGTGAGGAGGATATCAACATTAATTCTGCACCAGTATTCTGACAGTGTGCCTGCACCCAGATTGTTTGGACTGTTTCTATTTCACTGTTTTAAAAAGTACCTTGGAACATAACAATAGCTACTGCAGAAGAACTGTGGAGACTGCTACAGTGGAGAAAGGGCCAGGTCAGGCAGCATCTTCACCTGCCCCAACTCCTGCAGCCCACACACAGGCTCACAGATAAGCCAGTCCCTTTTCCCATCCTTTGGTTCCCACTGAGCCCCACAGAAGAGTCTAGAAGGCAGCCAGCCTTGTCTTATCTATCCTGGTTTGTCTCATCCATGAAGCAGACACCTGCACTGGGATGGACAGCTACATTTCTGATCTGGCCTTGTCAAGTAATTGAATTTCACTTCTCATATATTTTAAGGTTTCCTAATGCTTATTTGGCATGGAAACAGTCCATTTTCCATCTAGAAAAATATACTTTTTGGTCAATTAGCTTGAAGGGTAAGCCCTCTTATCTACAATACAAAATCTGCAGTCAGATTTTCCTTACATTAAATGCTATGAAAAACCCAATCTAAGAATGACAGAAATCACTCAAGAAGTGCTTAGTACCAAAGGTAAAGGAGAAAGGCGTGAATTTTGTTTATAAATGTGATCAGTACCAACCATCAGACTGTTTCATCTTGGTATAGTTTGGTTTGGGGTTTTTTTCTGCTTAGGAAATATCTGAACCAGATTAATGCCTCTTCTGTCTTGAGAAGCTGAAAGTTTGAGGTCCAACGAGTGATTCCCTTTAGAGCCAAGCAAATGCTTTACAAGTTGCCTTGTCTCCTTCCTCTTAAAAGCTGGTGACTGGATACGACACCCCAGGAAATCTTACTGTTCACTAGATATGCATTTCCTCCTCCTAGAGAAAAGTAAAATCGTAGCACATATTAAGAAGTGAACATCTCTCTGAGATGGGCTGAACTGGGGCAGCAGATGGAATCCTCACAAGTACATTTTTTCTAAGTGAATTTTTAAAGCCTCTGGTCATTGCAAGCTTCCTCACTCCATCCCAACATGGTACTTCCATCCTGCTTCAGAAATGCCTCCTCCTGGAGCCAGAGGGGCTAGATATTTGTCCTGCCCCATTCTGCTTTTTGCTTGTCTACTAAGAGAGTAAACCAAGGAAACCCATTTATTGTGTTGGCAAATATCATTCACTGGGAATTGGAAGGAAGCTCACAGTTCCTCTCAATATCAGATAGCCACTCGGTACCAATCTGAGATGCATTTCATTGGGAAACCAGGAGTTTAATGTCATTATTATCTGAGCTCAGTTCATACTCATAGATATTCCTCTACAATTAATATATAGTAGAAGAAATAGATATTCTATTCAAATTAAGAAGGATTTTTAATTTTTTAATAATTTAGCTTATGTAATTTTGAAAGTGAAACAGACTAAGTCAGGAAAAGGGCGTTCTAGTTTGGAATAAAACAACCCATATAGTATACATTCAGTGACTTAATTTTACCTATTCCAGTTTCCTGTGATGAAATTTCCTTTATATGGGACCAAAACTTTTGAGTCATCAGTCTCTGGTGTCTCTCAGTATCTTCTCTCTACTATGTGGTTTCATGACTGAGAAGTTAGGACTACATGAACATTATGATTGTTTTGATAATGACCATAATTATAATATGGTATTATAAAATACCATAATTATAATTATAATAAAATATTATAATAATTATGACCATGAGCCAGCAATGTATGACCATGAGCCAGCAATGTGCCCTTGCGGCCAAGAAGGCCAATGCCATCCTGGGGTGTATGAGAATGGGGGTGGTTGTAGGTCAAAAGAGGTTCTCCTTCCCCTCTACTTTGCCCTGGTGAGACCGCATCTGGAATATTGTGTTCAGTTCTGGGCCCCTCAGTTCAAGGACAGGGAATTGCTTGAAAGAGTCCAGCGCAGAGCTACAAAAATGATCAAAGGAGTGGAGCATCTTCCTTATGAGGAGCGGCTGAGGGAGCTGGGTCTCTTTAGCTTGGAGGAGACTGAGGGGTGACCTCATTAATGTTTATAAATTCGTAATGGGTGAGTGTCAGGAAGAAGGAGCTAGGCTCTTCTCAGTGATGTCAAATGACAGGACAAGGGGCAATGGGAGCAAGCTGGAGCATAGGAGGTTCAAATCGAACATGAGGAAACACTTTTTTACTGTAAGGGTGACAGAGCACTTCCCAGAGAGGTTGTGGAGTCTCCTTCTCTGGAGACATTCAAAACCTCACTGGATGCATTCCTGTGTGACCCAGTCTAGGTGATCCTGCTCTGGCAGGGGGTTGGACTGGATGATCTTTCGAGGTCCCTTCCAACTCCTAATATTTTGTGATTCCGTGATAAGAACATAAGACCACAGTGAGTCAAAAGAGCTTACACCCAAATGTTGTCTTAATAATAATAATTTTTACAGCACTACAAATGCACATAGCATTTGGGAAAATTATTAGCAACTGTCTATAACAATCACCAGCAGAAAAATATATTAAATTTTCTTCAAGGCAATTAGCATGTGGATGTGCTTGTGCATGAGAGGCCACACTGTGAAGCTACACTTGAGCTACTGTGTCTTCACAGGTGCTGTACACACCTCACTTTCAGAAGCACACCCCACGGTCCTCTAAGCTGCAGTAAACTGAGATGCTGTGTTATTTCTTATCCTGTGCAAGAACTTATAGATCTGCATCTTTCTGTCACAGCTGGTTTGGACACCTCTTCATGGCAAAATGGGCAAGTGAAATGCCCAAATGAAAGCTTCTCTGGGGCTTTAAGCTACTGCTCCTGACAGTCTGGCTTGATTGAAAGCAAAAGTCTATCAGGTAAAAAGGTTTTGTAACGCATATCTGAATGAAAGCTTGACTCGGCTGTGAAGCAGATATATTTTTAGGGCTCTGCAGCACAGCTGTGATACCAGGGTTTAATGAGTTCCTACTAATCAGCTATGTTAGTGCCAAGCCAAAATTTTAACATACTCTAATCTGAAGTATTATTTTAAATCTCTTTTGCTGAAAATAAAGCAAACATCCTTGTTTTCTCTGGCTCTGAGAGAATTGTGTGCACAGAGTTAGTTACTGCTGATAACATTACAGGTCACAGGATGAGCTATTTTCTGAGCCGTGAAATCTTCACAGTGTGAACCAGCATCAAGCCCACAGTGCTAAGGACTTCCTCCTCATAAAGCTGTAAAATGTCACAGTAGTCTTTGGCTATTGCAATAGTTCCACTAAACCCTGACTATCATGTAGCAAATCTAGCGATTAGAAAGCAAGTTACCTGGTCATGGTTTTTGTGAGTGTTCAGGTCATTTTAATTCAGCAAGTTTCTCAGGAGCTGTGGGATTCTTAATCAAAAAGCATTTAGTCTAGTGTCACTGAGAAAAACACTAATTCACTGCACTTCTAAAGTGCCTCTCATCTAAAAATAGAAAAGCTTTTTTACAAACATTGCTGACTATGTGTTATTACTATCATTTTACATAAGGCTAAACTGTAGCACTGATGGATTTATTTGTTTAGGTCTGTACCTGGGCAAAAAGCCCCACTTCATTTATACATGAGCAGATAGGCACAAGCAATAATCCTCCAGTTTCTTTTCTTCTTTATTTCTACCAGATAGACTGACTATTCTTTTTCTTCTTATCACTTTATATATATATACACACATACATAAATGTATATAGCACTTTGGAGAATATTAACCATTTTAAGTAACATCAGTACATATTGTACAATATAATAATTATGGCAGTAATAATAAGTTGTATATATAAGTTGTTTGATGGACAAAATCCATCAATTCTTATAGCTTATGTAACAGAACCCATGAAATGGGGATAGGAAACTGGAGTGATATTTAACATAATGCCAGACATTTCCAACATTGCATATCTAGTGATATTTTGTAGTACTAATAAAAACAGAGATAAAATATTCTGCATTACTATGACTCATGCAACTGATATTAAGTAAAATCTAAAAACTAACTCCAGGGGATGACTCTAGAAATCAAGATGTTTGAAAGAGGAACTTGCAACAACTGAAGTTTGAGGGTCTACATATTTGTAGGCTTCATTACTAACCCCAGATTCTAAGTCTTTAGGTTGGGTAGTGCAAGCAAGAGAGTTCTCAAATAGATAAAAAAATATGTCTGGGTAGGCACTTAAACCTTTTTTTTCCTAGAAGGAATAGTGCTAATAGATTCCAGCTTAAAGCAAACCCAAGATGCAAACACAGAGTTCTCTAGGTTTAGAAGCATGTAGCTGTGATCTAGTTCCAATGCCTGAATCCAGATGCTTTATATTTGTGGTCTGGCACAGGTCTTTCTCACAGAAAGAAGACTAAAAGAATTTCCAACAAAATAAAGACATTCTGCTGTTCTGAATTGTGTTTGTTGCTTGCTTTTTAAACTCTGCTGTTCTTTTATTTGTTGATTTTGAAAACTGAATTGTAGCAACTTCACTCACCCCTGCTGACCGAGTAGGCCTTCTTCTGCCTTCCCAACTCAGGTAGCTGGGAACTGAAGGATTTTTCTTCCAGCTAGTTCCTGCACACATAGTGCCTGTTGATGACAACAGTCATTATTTCCACATACCTACTTTAAAAAGAAAGCAAATTTAGGAGACAAGCATGCTAACAACAAAACCTCTCTGTTTCCTCTGACCTTACGGAAGAACATTATAAATAAAAGCCACATTGGAATAAATATACAATCCCATGCAAGGTCACTAGCTGTCACTAAGATACCTTTACTTTAAAGGATAAAACTCTGTCTTGCAGACTTGTGGTAATTGGATTTCAGCAAGCATTGGCTGGCCAAAATCACAATTGTGTTGGCTGTCTATGAACAACATGTACTTCTCAAAACCCTCAGCAGCCTCTGAATGGAGATCCTGTCATTTTCCTCCTCCCTGACGCTTTTCCTCTAGTTGATGCTTTCAGACTATCTGCCTTATACCATCTCCACAAGTATCACTGCAAAAATCATCATGCCTTTGGCTCCCTGTTTTCTCTGCCTGCAGTTCTTCACAGATTCCTGGCAGGGAGGGAGCAAGCTTTTTCACTCCTTGATCCTGGATTTCTGTCAGTTCCTTGAGCTGTGTTCAAACCTGATCTCAGCCCTGGACATACTTTTACCATAAAATCAGCTTTTAAATGACTGCATATTTCTACTGACATGAACACCACCTTTAAGCAAGTTCACCTGGAGATTTCATAAGTGCTGGGTATTGTTATGACATGTGAGCAATTTTCAGAAGTTAATCTCTGGACTTTTTATCACTCCATTATACGACTTGGACACAGACTGTATGCCGGAGTGGGTGACAAGAAGATAAAGGGCCATCCTTAGCTTCTTGAAGGTCAAGTTGTTCTGCCAAAATTATCTGAGAGAGAATTGTGTTTTCACAGGCCAACCTGACGCTTGAAACCACAGTTTCCCTATAGCGATCAGCTTGCAAGAGAAGCAAAGGGCAATAAATGTACTTTTCATTCAGGCAGCTCTGCTGATATTTCCAGGACACTTGTGTGCTTGGAAGTCTTCACATCTCAAAGGCACTGTGGCTCTCCAGATTTTTATCTCAGTGGCAACCTGAGTTTGCAAGTGCCAGCATGGTGACAATGTTTCATCTGATAAGTGACGCTAATGAACACCAAGCCTACTGTCACCTCTGGTCACCCACATCAAATGTGACAGAAGTATCTGGATTTCCTAAAGTCCTAAGAAAGGCTTTTAGTGAATGCCACCCTCTCTCTCTCTCAACAAGAGCACAGATAAATCTTCAGTTGTTTTCAGCGGCACTGAAGTATTCATAATGTAATTTCTTTGACCATGATGGAAGAAGGTGAGTTGAAAGAGCTGTGCTTGTTTATACTATTTGAAGATGTTTGCAATAGTCTTTAATTCCTTTCACAATTTCCATATTTGGCCAAAGACACTTACTATTTAGCCCCTTGATTTTCAAAAGTTCTTCCCTCTACCAAAATTCTAGGTCAGAATAACCTGTTGTTTTTTTTCTGAAGCACCAAAAATACACAAATCACAGAATCACAGAATCACAGAACGTTAGGGATTGGAAGGGACCTCAAAAGATCATCTAGTCCAATCCCCCTGCCGGAGCAGGAACGCCTAGATGAGGTTGCACAGGAAGGCGTCCAGGCGGGTTTTGAATGTCTCCAGAGAAGGAGACTCCACAACCTCTCTGGGCAGCCTGTTCCAGTGCTCTGTCACCCTCACTGAGAAGAAGTTTCTTCTCAAATTTAAGTGGAACCTCCTGTGTTCCAGCTTGTGCCCATTACCTCTTGTCCTATCATTGTTTGTCACCGAGAAGAGCCTGGCTCCATCCTCGTGACACTCACCCTTTAAATATTTATAAACATGAATGAGGTCTCCCCTCAGTCTCCTCTTCTGCAAACTAAAGAGACCCAGCTCCCTCAGCCGCTCCTCATAAGGGAGATGCTCCACTCCCTTGATCATCTTTGTAGCCCTACGCTGGACTCTCTCCAGCAGTTCCCTGTCCTTCTTGAACTGAGGGGCCCAGAACTGGACACAATATTCCAGATGCGGTCTCACCAGGGCAGAGTAGAGGGGGAGGAGAATGCACATTACATCAGTGGTTTTCAAGAGGTAAACAACAAATGGATAGATAAATATATTTGACAGACTAGCATCCTGCCTGGCAGGTAGGGAAACACAGTGTCAGGTCATAAGATATTACGGCTGAGAAAGCAGCGATAAAGACACCAGAATTACTGTGATTCTCATAAAATCATGGTACAGCATGAAGAACATGATAAATGAAGCCAGGGTATTTTGATAGCTTTCTGTCACTAGAGTGGTCTCCTTTACTGGACCAACCTTTTCCTCGGCACTGCAGAACCTTGGAATTCCACAAAACTGATGTGCACCCAGAGAGAAACTCAAAAGCTATTTTGAGGTTTCAAAAATGACAGAAGAACTTAAGCTGGCAGAGGGCACATAAACATGCTCAAAGGTGCAGACTACTGGAGCACTTGACTGTCAGCCAGAGTGAATGACACTGTGTGAGCAAGCTGCGGTGCTTTGCTTTGTGTCTTAGTAATGATAGGAACAGTTCATTAATCCACACTTGTCAATTGATCTACTGGAGAAAGCAGCTATCTTAGTTTCTTACCATGAAATATCACTGAAAGAGCTTGTTTGACCTCTTGCTACTCAAAAAATGCATCTGTGTGTTTGTACATCACCATTTATAATGGCCAATGTTATTGCTCAGTCTTGGCCATAACATGTCAGAGTCCTAAGACAAAAGAGACGAATCTGCAAACTTTTCTCCCTGCTAACTGGAAATTACATGAGCAGTCCCCTAGACTATGGAAGTCCTTGTGAGAAGTCAAAGGAGCACCTGCATAATGATATAAGTACATCTCATCTCACTCAACTCTCCATTTATGGGACACAAAACATGAGAACCATCAGAAAGAACAGAAAGCCAGCAGGTTTGATCCACTTGCTAGAGAAGACAGTTGTAGAAATTGGCTCCTTTTCACTGAAAATGTGTGCTAAATATGTTCCTTGTCTGCAGGTTCAATTTGGCACTGAAAGCTTGATTAGTGTTTCTCAGCAACGGGGAAACATTGTGATTGACAAAAATTGCTGGTTTTGGCTGAGATTTCAAAGTGCTCGCTTTACAATATGCTCCACACATTTTTAAACTTCTTGCAGAATTCACAGTAGAGCATTTTGATTCAAAGTGAAATTCATTAACAACAAAAAAACACCGTCACCAGGGTGATGCATTTCTGAGAAAAATGGGAGGTAGGAGCTCAGCTTGAACTTTGTGACCTATGGCAATAGCAGCTTTTCCCTTCTTATCTCAGTCTGAGAAGAAAATGGAGCTACTTGGGTGAAGAGGAAAACAGACAGTTCAACAATTAATAAAAAAGACTATAAATTAAAGATAATGAGAAATGAAGTGAATCCATTTGTAGATAACTTCCAAAGTCTTTTGTTATCAGCATCAAACTGTTCAGAAGAGCTTCAGGAGGGACTCAGAAGGTGAAGTGGACAAACAGTAAGGTGCCAGCTAAAATTTCATATAGATGGGTATGTGCTGAAAGGAACAGCCACCACACACACTATTGTCATCTTATCAACTGCAATGACTCAAGAGTAAAGCCACAGGAGTCACTGGAGCTGGGAGTGAAAATCCTCTTCTGTAGCAGTTAGAAAGGTAAAATGCTGAGCTTCATGAGCAGAGAAGAGGCAAGCAGTTCTCAAAACACCATCGTGCCATAAACATACTTTGTTCTGTAGTGGAATATCGTGGACTGCTGCTGTTAAAGTCCCCCAAAAAGAAAGAAACTAAAAAGATAATGTTTGGTTATTATAGAAGAGAGCTAGGAGCTAGAAAGGATAGAACAGATGTATGAGAAACTAAATACTTAAAGCTAATAAGTAATACCATAAAACAGATATGTCTGTGTGGCCCATCCCATTGCAGTTTGGACTGAACCTTTGTACTTCTGAAAGTACAACATATGCTAAACTTATTCTGAAAAGCACAATTAAGTATCTAAGAGGAAAATGCAAATATACTTTAAATCACTAATTCGATTCAGAGGCATTGACCTAACTTTGCTGTATTATGGCATTAGGAAAACAACTAGCCATATTTAAAGACACTAGTGAGTAAAAGTGCGTTTGTGGAGGAAAACAAATAAGTTAACAATACTGATTCCTATAAATACCTGCTATTATGAAGCATTTATGAACAAGTTGAAGAGTCATTACTCAACAGGGAAGCTTCATTGGACCAGGACCTAAGCAAGACTGCATTTACTTGTATTACTGTGGACCCCAGTTGTTCATGTCAGTTGTAAGCCTGATAGTTAAACATTTTTAAGCAAGGAAAGAAAAATCAAAAAGAAAAAAAAGAAAGTAGTCATGCATTTCAAAATCATAATTCCATCATATATTAGAAAATCATCATTCCACCACCATCAGTAATAATGTCTAGCAGTCTACTTGTATAAATCTGCCTAAAGCACTTGTAATTCTTGTGTTGTAATAAAATAAGAAAGATGCTTACATCTCTTTTTATATTAGTTTCTGGAAAAATCTGGTGGTAATATGTACTACACATGAATATTTATCAGAGGAAAATAATGGTTATACTCATATTTAATTTTTAATCTGAGATCTTGGATATTATTAACTTTCCTGGCAGTATTAGGAGGAATAATTTCATAATTCAGTAGTGAAAAGAACTGCAAATGAACCTTAAGTAAATAGAGCTGAATTATCTTTTGCAAAGATCTGAGAAAGACAGACTGAAGGTAGGCAGGTTGCATAGGAAAACCTACAGAAATCAGATAATATTTAATGCATGACAGACCACCTTGCTTTGAGTTCTGCCTTCAGAGTTCCCACACTCAGGAAATAAATCTGCAGGCAGACCCTTTCTCTGCCTGCAGCCCTGTGTCCTGGAACAATATGATTGCATTACTGTCTCAGAAGTGTTTTGGTTTGGTTTCATATTGCTTGCTTTATTGAAAAAGTTCTTAGTCTTAGCAGTTGCAAGGGAAAAAATCTTGAAACCAAAGGTAGCAAGAGCACTGACCTCCATCTGCAGAGATGTGACAGAAGATGGGAAGCGAAGAGGACTGCATGCAGCTCACCCACACACTGTGCTGGCAAACTCCCTTGGGCTTGGGAGAAGTACTAGGGGGTGTCCTGCATGTATCCATAGCGCTTTGTGTCTGAGGATTTGCACACCACTGGAGTGAAGTTGCCACTTCCTCAACTTGCTGTGCTCAGGTTCACATAACGGAGCACTATCAAGTGTCCAAGCTGGCTTCCTCTTGAATGAAGCCGAGCCAAAAGATGTCCTCCAGAGTCACACTTCAAGACAGAAGTATTCAGACAGAAACCACTTTGTGCAGTTCAGTGATGAGCATGAGGGGGCTACACAGCAGTCCGGGAAGTTTCATACCCAAAAAAGACCTATGACATGCAGAGGTAGGTGTCCCATCATGGCTTGTTGGACCAGCCTAGAGTTGGGACAAAGTCAATCAGCCCTGAAATGTGTACAGGGTAGATGTCAGGTCTGCAGCATCAAGGGATTTGCTTTACAGACCTGCTCCTATTTGTCCACAGCATTTGCTCATGTGAACACAACCTCTGATGCCACCAGCACCTCCAGCTGGCAGAAGCCAATTCCTTCTCTGTCCGCAGCTTTTCCCTGTCCAGGAAACTAGCAGAACAGATGTGGGGGACCCAGCTCTGCAGAAGATCAGAGCAATGCAGAACCAGAAAAACTAAGTTTTAGCAAATGAGACAAATTGGGATTGCACAAAATAGACACCCGGTAGCTGATGCTACCAGTGATTAAGACAGAACAGGAAACCAACCATGAAATGAAGTCTATTACAACTGACTTCATCAGGTTTTAATCTGCTTTGCCTAGATTTAACAGTTGAGAAGGATATTTGTGACAGTCCTCCCTGGCTGCAGGATTGCTATTTGGGTGTGTAAAGTTAAGCAGGTGCATAAATGCTTTCCTGGCTCAAGCTAAAAGCCTTTTGCTAGGCTGGCACTCCTAGAAATGGGGAAAAACTCCTGACAACTGTGCAGTCACCTATCCATGCCAGTCACAGGATGACTTCCTTAGTGTATTCAAATAAATTGAGCAGTCTGGTTTTAAAGAAAGACTGTTACAAAGCTGTCTTCAGAAGCCGGATACCTAGCTTCTTTAAAATTAATGGCAGATGAGCACTTAAAACTTGCCAGTGGTTTAAAATACTAAGTGGAGCAATGAGCACAACTGGAAGACTATACTACAGGTCATTAAAACTCCTTGTTACTTACATATTCAACCTAAGCCTTCCTGTGTTCCAGGACATTTGGTCCTGTTCCTTCTAGTTCGGTTTCCTGGATCAAAGACTGTCTCCTCTCCTGCTGTGATGCTTGAACCCCCTTATATGACAATCACCTTGCTTGTCCAGCACATATACAGCTTTTTTTAATCTTCATGAATCAATCTCTCCAAATGCTTTTTCCCTCTGTCATCCTCCCCTAAACTCTTTCCAGTGTGCTAACAGCTTTCTGGGTTTGACGTACCCAAACTACACACTGACTTTCTCACCACTGCCTAATTAACAATTCACAGCCAATATGAGAGCCTCTTTTTCTTACTGGTTCCTAATATTTTGTTTCATTTCCTAAATTCATCAGTATTAGTAATAACAGCCTCCTCACACCTTCCTGACACATGCAGCTCTATAGAGCAGTGGTCTTCCTGGGGAAGTGCAAGACAATCCATTGGATGCAGGAAGAAAATATTTTTGTAATATTAATAAATAAAATTAAATTTAATAAGACTTTGAAATAGTTTTTTTTATCTTTATCTCATCCTTTTGAATTACTATTTGTGTGCATGTTTTATAATGTACATAATATATTATTGCAATGGTAAATTCATATAATTTACAAAGAATTACATGTACATATATTGGGAGTGTGCGTTAAAAAATTTTGTATTGATATGGGGGCACAATTTAAAAAGATTGGAGGCCACTGGTATAGGAGTAAGAGGTTGTAACATACATGTATTTCAAATCTTAAGCTATTGGTGTCAGAAAATCCACCCCATTGCCAGTGTGCGTGCTACAGCATGTTCCACATCTGCTGTTGAACTCACCTGGCACAGGGTCAAGCCTCGATGACTGATGCCGGGACTGCCTGCACAAACTGCTGCCATAATTCCCCATGGCTAACGGTCTAAGCAGAGAAAAATGAGGGTGTGTGGGAGAGTTTGGACTTTGGCACCAGGCACTCCGATTAGGGGAAGGGGATGCAGAAGCCTTTTATCCCTTTAAAGTGAAATTTGATTAATGCAATGTGTGCATTTCACACATTTTGCACACGCATGTATGTGCACAGAATATAAAAATATGTATATTTTATCTGTTACTGCAATATTTATTGTATTGCATTAGCATATTAACTGTATTTTGCATAGATTTACTGTGTTTACTGCACACATACATTAAATTTATGTGATATACCTAGCAAACAGCACACATCTATTTGACACATTCTGCATTTAGTTGCAGGTGAAAGAACGGCAACTCCTATATTGTTTGACATATCACATTATAATTTACCATTTGCCTTTGCTTATAATTCTGTCAGTCTCGAACTCTTTGCACTGAACTTTTACATAGTTTCTCCCTGCTTCTGACTTAGTTTCTTTGGAGAGTTTGAGCAAAAGGGATTTAGACAGTTTTAAGAACAAAGCTTGTGAAGAGCAGCCAGTTTAGCCTATGCTGAAATCTGTTCTTCTTCTGAACATTTTCAGCCACAGCCTGGAGAAGAAATTTAGAGAAGAGCAATTACCCCAAACATGAGAAAGGTGACCTTTTTTGTAAAAATATATCTAGATTGGCCAATCCTTCATTTTTTAATAGATACTTTTCTGCCATGAACCTGGCTTAAAAGCCCCTGGAACCAATATTCTGAAGGGGATTTAGAAAAAAAACACCAATATTGTGTTCCTTATTCAAGACAGTGAAAGGCTCAGCTCAGGGGTTCCTGACTGAGACCTGGGTGCCCAAACTAAACTGTCCGCAGCTAGACCAATGAACCGCACTTTTTCATAGTGCTGCCAATTTTAAGTTCGATCCAAAGACTAGAAGACAGTTCTAGAGCAACTGAGAAAGCAATGGATATCAGTCCCTAGCCCAGTTCAAAGTGTAGTGGGCTGAGAGAAGACCAAGTTCAGGCCTACCCTTCTCAAGACAAAGGTAAATTTTTCTGTGAACATGAACATTTGGGGCTGAAAGCTTTCCTAGTTGTGGTCTCCAAATGGTGCCATCCAAACACTTGGGGCTCAAAGGATAAAGTGTAACAATAAAGTCACATTTTAAGAAGAATTTTACTTGGATTTCACTTTCTACTTAGTCTTGACTGACAATGAACGTACTCCTATCAAGAGTTTTGGGCTGGATTCCCGTTTGAAGAGTTTTGGGCTGGATTCCCATTTGAAGGTTAAGGTTAATTCTTATTTTCAAAATTTCAAAGCATTTAAAAAATTGCTCAACAAGATGCTCATTTAAAAGCATTCACTACCAGATCCAGTCTTGCACAACGCTGCAATTACAGTGTACACACAATGAATGTCAGATAACTTTTAATGAAGCTTTGTCTTTTTTTTTCCCTTCATTTCTATGGGTCAGCCCTCTTCCGCTTTGTATCAGTTATTGTAAACTCCTGTTCATTTTCCCATGCCTCTTTTTGCTTTGTTGTTGAGAAATTTGTTATAACAATGTTCTCAAATTTTTCACTTTCCTCTTTTGCCACTCATCCTTGCTTTCTGTTCTAGTAGAAAAAACTGTAGCAAGCCACAGCCTGAAAAAAATTGCAACCAATGTATCACTGCTTATTTATATTCTACATTGTTTGTTGTAGACAAACCAGGGAGGGCTGAAAGGGTAGACGTTCCAATGTATCTGTGAGTTATTTATCATTTGAAAGATAAATACTTATTGCAACCACCAAATTCCAGCTTTTTTGCTTTGGTCTTTAAAATCCATTTCCAATCCTTAAATATACTTAGAGTAGACTCATCATCTAAGAGCCTTGAAATTCCACTGCTCCAATTAAGTAAACCAGACAAAGAAGGAGAAAAAGGAGGACATGACAATTCTGCAAGTATGTCAAAGGCAGCTGAAGGAAGACAAAGCAATTTGTTTTCCATGTCAGCTGTGGGCAGGACAAGAAGGAAAGGACTAAAGCTGAGGCAGAAAGGCAGTTTAGGCACTAGGAAAGCTTTTCTAAGCATACAGAGAGTGAAGCACTAAAGCACATTGCCTGGGGACATGGTAGAGCCTCAATTAATGAAGCTTTTCCCAAACTAGCTAGGCAAGCCACAGCCAGGAGCAATCCTGGCAGAGGTAATCACATCTCAAGTTCCCTCTCAGCCTCTGACTACCATGCACTGATGTGATAGCAAGTATGGCCAAACTGAGCTAGAAGAGGAGTATATGTGAAAAGGTGAGACCAAAAGTCAACATTCACTTAGCAGTTTGTAAGGTGTAAATTATGGTACCTTGAGGAAGCTGTTCCATACTGTCACTAGTTCGAGTCTGTCTAGCTAAGAATGACCAAAACAATAGTTGCCACTGGGCAACTATAGGGTAAAAAATTATCTCAGGCTCTTTCTCATCCCCAGGTCAACAGAAGCTTGCCTAAAATATTCAACACAGTTGCCAAGCCAATGACAGTTACTAATGGGCAGCCGTGGGCTGAACAGCCCTGGGCATAGTTGGATCTTTCATGCTTGCAGTTCACACTTGTGGAGCCTCTGCTTCAGTCTCTGTGAGGATGCCAGTCTTTCCTTCAACAAGTGGTGTCATCAATCTACCACTTTTCTTCAGTCCTTCAGGCCCTAACAATTAACATCCACACTGAAGCAAGGTTAACAGAGCGAGATCACAGCTTTGCAAAATTTGGATTGCTTGTGCTTGATTCTACAAGGACTTTAACAATATTATCCTAAATCTCTGAAGAAGTCCAGCAATAGAGCTGTCTGGGTAAGGAAACACGGTGAATTTGCTCAGGGCACTCACTTGACCACTCGTCTCACAGCACAGTCAAGGCTTGTCCTAAATCTCGTCAGGTACTTCCAAAGAAAATCTGAGGGACGTTTGTGAAGCACTGTAGCATCTGCTGCCCAAACCTGCAAAGATCAAGCAGCCATTAGATTAAAGACAAAATGGTTCCTGGATATTTATGCAATATAAGAACTCAGTAAAAACATCAGGTTTTTCTTTTCTGATTTTTGTAACACTGGTCACTATTTGATCTGTGAAATCAAAACTGAAAGAACTGTATTTCAAGACTCACAGCTTAGGTGTAGTGATTATTTTCAAGTACCTCTCCTGTGGATTAACAGAGATTAGCAAAGGCACATTTTTCAAGGTGTGATAGTAAATCCTGGGTTTTTTGGTCTGGCTTGCTGAGAGTAAGATTAAAAACTGGCAGTTTCTTTTATTTTCTGAATTACCAGGGGCATTGGAAGAGATTTGTGATATCAACTTTATACTTCCAGTCTCTGCTTGACTCTGGATTCCCTCTGTTCAGGGAGAAGCTGTCTCTACTGGAGACTAGAAAATTTTTGTACTTTTATCCTTATACAAAAGATTTAACAACGTTGTGCTTTATAAAGTGAACACAATTATCCGTGACCTTTATCACTAATGCAGTAGCAAAAGGATCCGTTCTGAAAACATTTCTCTTGCATAAGACAACCACAACACGCTTTTGCAAATGGTGTTCCTAAAGGATTTGACATTTGTCATCTGTGAGAAAATGACTTCAACCATTTTCTGGGAGCCGAAACAATTCTCATTCGATTTTAAAGAAGAATCTTGAAAACAAACAAAAATGCTATCTTCCAAAAGCACTCACCACACGGCCCTCTGCCAAGGTGTTTTTGTGGCTTTTTCACACATACACCAGAAGACAGCACTGACCATGCTCTTCTGGGCCCTTGCCAGCTTGCATTTCCAGTTTTCTTGTAAGAGGGCTCATGCAGGGCTGCATTGGCCTCCATTGAGCTTGGTAATGAACATGGACTTTGCCTCCTTTTATTCTGCAAGGCCTCAATTTTCATCTCAGAAAAAGAAGCAAGCAGTGGTGGTAAAAGAGGCTTCAGGCCGTATTCCAACCATCTACATTGGCATCTAACTTGAGCATTTTGCCTTGGTTCATCTGTCACTCTCAGAGGGAGCCGGGGCCTGGAAGTCCTCCCTAGCTGGCTGTCTGACACAGACACTATTGTACATGAATTTTAGACGCAAGAGTTGGCAGCTTGAATATGGCCCTTTGAAACTAATAAACTAGCAGAATTTTTCTGCTTATGCATGTCAAACCAGAAGCTGTGGTGGACCTTCTACCTTTGTCAGTTGTTCACCCAAGAGCTCTTTAATGATAACAGGAACAGCAACCTTGTCAGTGACTTCAGCACTGACCAGAGCACTTCAGAAAGGACTACTTTTTGGGGTGGGTGGGAATGGTTGGTGTGTCAAAGCCAGCTAAGAGGAAACCATTTCTGGGGAGATCTGCAAAGGGTTCTGCAGTCAGCCAAGCAGCCAGCATCATTACCCAGAACCTCAAAGGCTGTGCTTGCTCTGAGTGTGGGTACATCCCAGAGGTTGCTGGAGGCCACGTGCAGACACCAGCAGATGTTCCTCAGCTACACCTACAACTGAGCCGTGGTCACATTTAGTTCACACATTCACGCCTTTTTCATTACCATGGATATCAGATGCATATATTTGTTGTTTTTTATTTAAAGCTCTTCTGGGGTATGATGAAGCCATCTTACTCCTTGCATCTTAGATCTTACCTGCTTCTTTAACTCTTATTCAAAGTGGCAAAAAGATACATCTGAACTAGCTGGAGGGGAAATAATTTTTGAAGAGCAGCAGCCCATGCACTGAATTTTTAACATATAATTCTGGCGCAACATCAAAGGAGAGCACATCATTATCTTCCTTTTACAGGACAGGAAACTAAGGCACAGAATGTCATCATTTTGCCTAAAGTCACCCATGGCAAAGCCAGAAACAGAGCACCATTGCCAGAATTAATGGCTTTCTCTGCAGGATAACAGCTGTCCTCAGTGAGCACAGTCTGGAAAGCAGCATCATTTTTTCTTTTTATTTTTAGTTGAGGCTCTACTGTAGTGATGCCTCAGACTATATACAAAACTATATTAGTTGCTTCAGTAGCAACACATCATAAAATTAATTTCCTTTCCAGTTCTATTATTTGTGGGTTTCTGATCCAAGGTTCACACCCTTTGTTGGCGAACACCGCCACAGCTCAATATTCTGACAATATGGGGAGCTCTTCATGGGAGCAGTCGTGAGAAAAAGGAATGTAGCAAACAAGGACTTTTCAGGATAGTTTCCCATTGCTAGGCAACATGAAATGCTGTCATGCAAATGCCAGGCTTGTACTGATGATGGACATTAGCAGCTTCTGAATTCATCATTATTTGTGAGTGTTAGACTTTCTGAAAATACAGACTTAAGTTTGACCCTATATCATCAGGCTAAGAGTGTACCCCAGTCTGCCAGCTGAGAAGAGGCACTCAACCCCTCCCCACTCACTGTCACAGTGGAGTTAAGCCCCATCCCGGTCTCAGGGGAAAACTGGAATACAGCCACTGGTTGACCTTGACGTCCTGCTTCAAGAGATAATCCCCAATGCTTTTCTCTTTTTCAGGGGCATAGTTCAGGATCTTTACAAATTGACCATCTGGATCAACTTCAGCAATTTTCAAATTTCCAAGAGCATTGAAAGAACAGAAGTGAATTTAAAAGTGTAAAAGCATTGCTTAAGTGAAAGAAAGACATGTATTTCCTTATAACAACTAGCCTAGATGTCAGTAATTAATGGTAAGTAAACATGCCATAGGCAGAATATTTACAGCACTGCCATTCTAATTTTTATGCAGTGCCTTTCATCTGAAAAAATCCATTTGCATTAAAATTAGTATGTTCTATTTCTCTTTCACACTTAGGTAGCATCCATTACCATCAGAAATTAAAAGATTCTTTATGGGGCAAAAAGTCATCAATATACCATTGAATTTGTTTTTGTCTAAATCTACACAGGCTGCAACCTTTAAGGCTGTCTTGAGTGTTTAGCCTAGTATGATTTGTAGGAGTTGTGTAGCTGACTCCATAAGTTTAGAAAATTCCTCCTGTTCGTCAGTATACCTTTCTCCTTCTGCCTCTCATTGTTTTCATCCTTCCTGGAGAAACAGAAATCTTCATTTAAAATACTTTATTATTAACACAGAGAGACTCCATGCTACAAGACTGAGATTTCATCCCTCCCTTGTTTCAGAATCACAGCAAAGCAGGGTCTGTTTTGCATCTGCAGCAAGATCAGGGACTTATTGGATGAGCAGGGGAACACTCAATTTCCCTTAAGCACTGGAAAACAAATTTATCACTTGAGTGTTCCTTTAAGTAGCGCACATGTCAAGGGAGCACTTTTAAACACTCAGTCCCAGGCTGTAATACTCATCACGGGTCTTATTAGACAGGTTGTGAATGAAGTCTAAGAATCATTCAGCTTTTGCTGCAGCATCTACTGCAATAAATTCCATTATTTAGCACTGGTGCAGGGTCCTGTCTGTCTTCTATGTGTGTGCAATGCTTTTCCCCTTGCCACATTTGTCTTATTCTAGTAAGTTTAAGTCACAGACCTCTGTGTGTATAGTAAAGGCTGACTCAACAGCCCACACAGCCTATGTGCTTGCTTAACATAGCCAAATCCTCATCGACAGTGTGACAAATACTGCCCACCCACCCCAAACAATTCAGCGGTGTGGTGCAGCAGTGAGTCACACTTGCTCACGACAGCCAGGCTGCCTCCAGGCTGCCGCCGGCATTGATAGATTTGGAAGCAGAGCCGCGAGGAACTGCCCCCTCCCTGGCCAGAGAAGAAATGCATAGCGAATGTAACACTTGGCTGCCTCTCCTCTTCCCTCCTGTGAACTTTGGGAACTCCAGAGAGCCCCTCCTCCCACTTGGTCCTGGTCTATTTGTGCTTCACGTCAGCAAGGAGAGACCTGGAGACAGCTTGGAGGAGATGCAGAGCCAGGCTCAGGGGCCCCTCGCCTTCGGGCTCCCCGCCTTCGGGCTCCCCTTTTTTCTGGCTGCTTGCTTTCATCTGGATGTCACAGTTTGGCACCTTGCTCCTTCCTCCCTGCTCATAGGGCTACAATTCAAGCTGGGTTGCTGAAATAACCTGGCGTGAAAGGTTTCGGAGAGGACATTATTTTAACCTGAGGTTTTTTTGGCTGGCTGCAAGCTGCTGTATCAGTGCAGCTGCAGGGATGGCCAGCTGTGCTTCAAAACTTTGCAAACTGCTGCTGATGGAGAGAATGATCCTTTGGGAACCCTCGGTTTGCAAGTCATCATTTACACATGCAGTACACATGCAGATGTAAAATGCCATGACTCAAGTCCCCAGTTGCTTTCTACGTACTCACTACAGTCCCAGAGCTCCAGCAGTGGCCATGGATTCCACTAGGCTCTAAAACCAGAATGACACCAGCATCACTGAGAAATCCCTGACATGATTACCCTCTGGAAGGGTGTAGAGCCAATTAAGTCAATGGGAGAAGGCTTTTAAACCACACAGAAGGCAAGGATCTTCCTGATCTCCCATTTCTCTCTATCTGTGCAAGGAGAGTAAAGGAAAAGTTTTAGGTGCCAAAATGTATCTAGGAGGAGGACAGGAAAAAGCAGATGGGGAAAGACACCTCCTAAAATGGATTTACAAGGCCATTTTATGAGGTAACATTGTAAGCAGCAGAATTCTGGTTGATAAAGGAGTGAATAATGAAAGTCCAGGGTAGTGTAACTTT
>NW_010193164.1:54575-72503 GCF_000695765.1 Mesitornis unicolor
TTCAGGTTGAACCTAAAGAAGCCTGGGAGAGGCTTCAAAATGGGGCTGACAGGACGTTTTGATACAACACATGGGTCTGGTAAAGGAGCAGGCAAAATGATAGGACATAGGAATTTGGTGTTGGAAGTTGCTGAAGGATGCATCCAGGCAATCCACTGCCTCACAGCCATGCTGGCTGAAGGAGAAGGTCAGATCCAAAGCTGCAATGGTTAAACAGCAAGGTTGGCTCAACCATGCCTAAAAATTAGTCAGGCAAGAGCTGTTAGTGATAAAGAAGACTAAATGGGCTTGATCATCCTTCAATTTAAAATGCTTCTGAATCAAATTAGGCACTTTCCTGTGCCAGCTTAGAGAACACAGTCCCATAAAAGGGATGGGATGGGAGTGCACTATCATGCAATTCTTCTTCCAGGCATGAAAATACAGCCTCCTTCTGTAGACAGCTCCCAGTACCTAGGAGAGCCTAGGAGAAGCTGTTAGCTCTAGATGATTCTGCTCTGGGCAGGATTTTCAAGGTAATGGCTCTCTGGCATCTCCCTTTTGTTCCCAGAAGATGCCATCCACCAGACCCTTGACTCAGCCTGGGATTGAGAGCAATCTTTATTCTCTTCCCGTCCATCCCAAACAGTTTTTCATATGGGCATGGAGTCTGCACACAGCAACAGAGAGAGAAGCGAAGGAAAAGAAGAAAGGAAGGAAAGCAGACAGGTCCACACCTGACACTAGGGACCTTGACTCCACTCACCACAAAACTTAAGAGCAGGTGTAATTCTCCTCACTTTACTTTTACAAGAAAGTGAAGTGCTCTCACACACACTCCCTCACACCCTTTCCTGCTCTTTTCCTCAGAGATTTATATCTTTAGTTAGTCATCTTTGCTGCATGTTCCTTTAAATTGTAATTGGATAATCTTCCAGATATTGGGGGACCCCTTTGTCAGAGGAATTCCTGGGGATATAGCCCCTATTTGATGAAATTCAGAGTGACTACATTAACAAAGGACTGACTAAAGATAAGATTGTTTGAACTGGAAATCCTGTTTTACCAGCAACTATTTTTAAGGAACCCTGTAATAAAATACATGTGTTTGTGCCTTCATGTTCCAGTATATTATTTTCTGCCAAACAAGAATTTGAATTTATGAATATCAATGATTTATGTATATGTCTATATTATATGTGTATATATAGATATATGTTAGATAGCTATATTATATATATCTATATATATGTATATATTAGAAATTTGGACCTTAGCCTGCACACTTCCTACCCTTGACCTTAAAAATCCCAAATGTATAGGAACCTTTTGAATTAATTTCCGCAAACCCATTCAGCTTTTGCACTCTCTCTAGGTGTATGTGCAGCTCTTAGTCCCATGCCAAAGCCCTACTCATAACTGGAGGGAAGGAGCTAGTGGGAAAAGTGAGACCTACAGGGTTTCTCTGAGAACATGTACAGCCAGCTAGCTGCTGGCTGGCAACAGACTTTTGTGAGTTTAAATGAGGGAATAACTTATCTAAGGAGATGTTCACTGAAGGCTTCAAAGCTTTTTTTAGCAAGTTAGTTTACCTTTCAAAATAGCAGACCAGCTCCTGTGAGACAGGAGCTAAAGTGCTAAAGTGTGTGTGTGAGAGGTTGGTGTGTGTTGATGCTCTAGTTTCTTCTGCTACGTGCCGATATTCTCTGGAGGAACAGAATCCAAAGTTTTCTACAACGTATTTCAATACATAGCACTGCACATTGCAGAGTGGGGGAAAAATGCCAGTGCTTCCGGTAGCATGGGGTGGATCAGCCATGGACTTATGACCTGCCATTAGGATGCCATTTGAACTGCTCCTCTCTAAGCTGATAGAGGTAGCAAGAAGGCATTTTAACTATAAAACATGACAAGAATTCAAGTCTTTCTAAGCTCCTAAGTCTTTAAGACAGTCACAGATTGATACTATTATTATGCTGGGAAAGGCTTATCTCCAGAAGTACAGATCTATTTATTTGTATGCCAACAGATTTAACTGTACTAGAGGAACAGGACAGGAAGAGTCCTGGGAGAAGGCTCAGCTCACTCTTTGTGAGAGGCTGTTAAACGCTGCATACCTGGTAGCTGTGCACAACTGTGGGCCTGAAATGCCAAGGTTCAGCTCTGATCCTGAGTGCTTTACAGAGCTGAGCTTTAACTTAACTCATCCTCAGAATGTAGCACATGCAGTTAGTACAAAACAGATACTGATGCTTTTCAATAGCAATGCACAAAATTACAAGTATCGGTTTCTATTTTTCTTGTTTTCTGTGAAAAAGACACCCCAGAGACCAGCAGATTTAACACTGCTCAGGTGTGAAAGTCAGGGAAAGGTTTAGGGTGACATTCACATTGAATAGACACTATGACTGTCTCTAAGCATCAGTGCCAGGACACATGTGACAATACTATCACCCTCCTTGCACACAGCTGATAGCTGAAAATCCTAATGCAGTGAATTCTGGTGCCACTGAAAATCCTGATGCCGCTGAAAATCTTGATGGCTCAACTCTCATCCATTTCTTAGTATGACATCAGTTAAGGATCTAACTAAATATATAATCTTCAAGGTGCTTTAGGCATGTTCACATATTCTCAAGAGCAAATGGATGTAAATTAAACTCAATTATAAACAAAAAACCCATTCTAAATGGTATAATAAAATATCCTAGTTGGCCAAAACCACCTATTTCTACTAAGTTAGTGTATACTTGTATTGTGGCTTCATGACAAATCAGATCCAGCCATACTACTCATCAGTTCTCTATAGAAGTATTACTAAATTATCTGTTCACACTGTGTACACTCAAAGGATGTTGTATAATGCAATACCAAATTAAAACATTAGGTACTGTGTACTACAGTGTAATTTTATTTATTTAATGTGCAAGAAAAGGTATAGTTTAAATTGAAATTGAGGGGAGGAAAAAAAAAACGCTAGCGTGCTGGCATGGTGGAATACCATGATAGTAATGAATCAAATGAGAATTAAAAGAACTGCTTAATTTATGCATTTAACAAGTGTAACCATACACAAAGCAAACTGTCATCACCTTTACTCTTTCTCTTCAACAATTAGCAGAGCTAATGACTTCTTTTGCTTTCTGTATGAGACAAGATGTGATTCAATCCCCACTGGAGAACAATTCACACAATACAAGGAAACGCATAAAGGGGAAGGTGATCTCTTTTATCTCCTAATGTTTATCTAGAGTTATTCTCCTCGAGCCCAGTCAAACAGTATGGTGTATCTCATTATTTGGAAATAGCTTTAGAGCTCTGAACACAACTGGAGCTTTCATGCTGGCTTTCAAAGGTATCTTTTCATGGCTTTCCCTTTAATGTCCTAAGAATCACAGAGATCTCTTTACGGAAACATATGCAAGGAGCACCATGGGTTTACAAAGACTAAGTCCATGAGAAAAATGCATATAAAGTCGACAGAATTACAAAATGAATGAGAGCAGGGAGACCAGCAGGCATCAAAGAGCTAGGAGTCAGGAAACTGTAAAGTGCCTCTCCAAATACTATCTCCCATTGGCTTAGACATAAATACTGTCACAGGGACTGTCTGAAGCACTGCAAACAAGGAAGAATAATAGACAAGGGGCTTGCGTCTCATACGTTCCCTATAGGGACAATGAGTTGCTCTCATTTCACGGAGCATCTCCACTTGCGATGTGCGAGCAGGAATAAAACAGCTGGTTAATAAAATATGTAGATAACATTAAGTTGAGAGGAAAGGGTAGGGGAACACAAATGAGAGCAAGAGAAATAATACAAAGAGCCCTAGAGAGCTTAGAAATATGGGCAGGAAATAAGTGAGATGCAGCTTTTGGAAAATGGTGCACTAATTTATCAGGGGGGAAATAGCACTCACTGGAGGGAAAAGTATGGAGAGCAATAATGCAGAAAGAAGGCTAAGAGGAAGCCAATGATGCATTTGCAATTTGACAGAACAAAAAAGGCTGTTAGAATTTTATGGCACTGTCCTTGAGGAGTAGGGAGCATGGAATGGAAGATTCTCTTTTTGGAGCTGTGCGGTGGGGAAGCTGGAAACGCTGACCCTGATGTTCATGTGCACCAGTGCCCGGTGTGACCAGGCCTCACTGACTGTAAGAAAATTCATCTTAGGAGTAAATGCAGGTAAATAGAGTTCTCCCACTTCAAATACAGGCAACGTAGAGTTCATTCACTCCATGCATCTTAGTCTGAAGCACCAAACATCACCTCATCCACGATGCTTTTCTTTGGTTTAAGTATTACTCTGCTAGAAACTCTGGATTTAGGCTAGCATGAGACCAGAATAAAATGTACTGGGTTCATTTTAGGACATCTCATCACCAGAACAATATTGACAATTAACAAAGAATAATAAAAGGGTACAAAAATTATGAGGGATCCAGGGGCTAATTTGTACGGGAAAAAAAGTAAAAGAGCTTGTCATCAATAGATAATCACAGGGACATGTGATACCAGAATGGGTATAGCAGGTGGGTGGAAAATCCCTAAAAGGCAAAGACTTCGTGCAGCTGAACTATCAACAATGAAATATGATTATAAAAGGAGAAATGTAGGTTGAGTATAGTGAAAGCATCTTAGCAACAAGCACATGCAGGCCTATCCACTGAACAACACAGTAGGATGTACTCTGTAACAGACTGTGTCCACATAGGAGTTAGCCTTAAAATTAGGGTTGTCAACTGTTGTCATTTCTCTGAAGGAGACAGATTCAGGATAACTGGAACCAGCTGAGGATCTGTTTTGATAGGTCTTTCCCATCCTTAGTATATGTAAAGCTAAATTAAAGACGGCAGATACCTTTCTGGGACAACTAGCACCTCCAGGACACAATACTTTATTTTTAATGGGATTTCTAGGTGGGTGTAAACCACATACAGCTCAATTCACTCCTTTGGCTGCCTGTCAGTGCCTCAGATAGCTTCATGGAGCCCACATGGTGGAACTCTTTCAAGTCCCCTGCAATATAAGTTCTATTCATGGATTCAAAATTAGGTGGGATCAATTGAAGACAATTCCAAACCAGCCATGAGGTACTGTGTTTCTGCTCCTTTTATGGACTGCCTTTACAGTGCAGGTAACTTGAAAATTATATTAACAAACAGTGAGGGGGACATGGTGAATGAAGTGTGATTTATACTTTCTGAGGGTGAAGGCCAATTTGGGGGCAGTTGTCCCTAAAGCAAAAAGTGAGATCCTTACATTTCAAAGCCTTTGATGTTGTCCAATATCCTCCTGGATGTTGACTCTGTTATCAGGGGTTTGCTTGTGTTTCACAGCTCCTCTAAAGGAGATGCTACTCTTCCCTACAAAAATAACCTCAAGGAAAGCCCCAGTTGTGCCTGTACCTGGATGCAGACTTTTGGTAGCCCTGATAAGCAGCATGGGTCCTTCCATGATTCTCCATTCATGCAAGGCTCTGGGCAATCTTCATTGACTCAGTGAATAAAGGGCAAAAGCAGGTTTGTTGTCCTCACACCATCCCTGAAAGGCTAAGGTTTCTTGCTGGAGCAGAGTCCCAGTTTGGTATTTCAATGTCAACTTTGGGCTGAGCTGATGAGCAAGCAAAAGACAAAGACACTGATTAATGCAATATTAACAGGAAGGCAAATTATGAGAAACAAATTTATTTTTTTGTAACAAAAATGGAACATTTAATTTCCTCTTTGCCTCTAACTGCAAAGCGATGCTTAGCAAATGCTTCTCTCAAAGCGTTAAACCTATGGCCATGAAATAGAGCACAGCTGGTAAACTGAGTATTTTCTCACTGACATGTAGATTTATTACCTCATTGGAATTACCTTGGGTAACGAAAAAACAATAAATTATACCATCAGTGGTATAATAGTCATTCTGCAATTTCAGTGCTGTAGACAGCATAGCATCAGCTGTGAGTGGATAATGAATATATCAAGGCTCACTTCCAATTACAAAATGGAAGTGATAACATCTTCTAATCCCATTTTGGTTCCCCTTTTCAAATACAAGTGTTCAAGAAGGACTATGCAGGACTCCCCGGCAAAGGCAGGAAGAACCAGGAAAACTTCTCTCATCTCTCACATCAAAGTCTTCCCAACAAACTAAATCCTTTTCAGTGCCTGATTCTGAGACTATACATTTGAGATTTCCTTCAATATTTTATGTTGAGTATTGTATGAAACTCACTTCACCAGGCAATCTGTCTCTAACCAGATCCAGTGGGGCAGCCTACATTCTGTGGGGAAGATGCATCCCTCAGGTCATCTTAGCTCTGAAATGACTGGAGCACAAATCAGGTTCACTTGAATGAGTGTCTGGGTCAGAGAGCATCACTGCAATGCAGATTAACCACACCAGCTCCCTGGGAGTGTTGACTACAGTGCTACTTTTTCCATATGAGTTGGGGTTTTTATAATTACAAAAACCAGGGTGTTAGAAATTCTGTAGTTCCTTCTCCCTGTGCATTTCATCATGGCATGGCAATGGCACAGCATCAGACACTCTTCCAGCATCATTTGTAATCCCTTCCCTTGGGATACCTGGGGAAGCACCGCTCCAGCCCTGGGACAGTGGTGCTGGTTCACCTGCCTGTGTTAAACTGGTGGTTAGTGGCAGACAGGTGTAATAGCACAGGGGTAATAAAGAGATGAAATGCTACAGTGCAAGCGGCCTAAAAAGCTGGCGTACAGCTTAACAGAGTGTGACTTTGGTTGAGGATGAACTAACTAGGAAACATTAAAGAGTGGCCTTTGGGCTTTTGGTAGCAGAGAAACAGCACAAGGGGCAACGAGCTCCCTAATCCAGGAACTAGAAATGCTGGGCTTTGTTTTTCTGAGTTGGAGCCTTTGCTAGATCAAACACTCAGAGCGGCAGCCGAACTGGCAGCCGCGGGGTGAACAGACTGTGTTGAAGCTGCTTTTCACTGATGTGTCAACAAACCAGTCTGTTCCTCAGATCAGACTGATGGCTGCTTTTGCTGTTGCTAGAATCTGGCATCCTTAAAAGGGGCTTTTGGGAAACCTCTAGGAGGGGCCCTGACACTGCTGAAATTCAGTGGGATCAAATGACTAATTTCCTTATGCTACTTTGCAAACTACTGCCTAAACTGTGGTAGTGCTCCACAAACACTCGGCAAGGAAAAATGCTGTAAGGGAAGCCTCCAGGAGAGCATCTCTTGGGCAAAGTCTTGTCTCCTGTGGCACCCTGAACTCCAGGGAAGCCCCATCTCCATCAGTCATTAAGCTATCTTAAGTAGTTCACCCTGGGGCACCAGCTCTGCCCTGTATGCTCTCCCTTCCTTTTCTTCATGCCATTATGCTGTGTCATGCCGCAGCGAGGGACATCTATACTCCAAAATTAATAGCAGAGTGCTTAGAAAGCTCTCCTAAGAAAGAAGAGGCTCTGAGTTCAAACTCACATATCTAAATCAGGGAAATTATTTTAATCACAGATTTCTACTTAGGGGGCTGGATTAACTTTCACGCAATGGTGTGGAGGGAAGGAGGGGTCTGTCAACAAATCCTGCTTCATTGTTCTCCTATACACATATGGGAACAGGAAGGAAGAACTTGAGGCCAGTGGCTAGCTCATGCTCCAGAGGGTGGAAGAGCAGAGGCCCACATATATACCGTATATGGTATGTATAAACATGCCAAATTTTTTTTGAAGTGCATTGTTAACTAAAGACACAATTGGTAAGACAGGCAGACATTATGTGAGCATGCACACACACAGAGCGAGGTCACATCAGCGTCTTTCCCCTAGAAGACCTGTCCATTACAACATTTTCACAACTTCTTTTTACCTTCAGAGAGCTCTTTATGGCAAGAGGACGTAGACTCTTTGCAGAGAGCAGACAGACTGGGGTCTTTCATTGTTTTCTAATACCTGGGGTGAAAAACATCTTAATTGATCAATAAATTGGAGATGGACAACATTGCAGGTTTGGAAAAGGAACATCACCCTCTCCCAGCCCTGTGGCAGACGAGTGTTGCTAGAATAAGCTGCAGCTGCTCCTTCCAAGGTCTTCATTACAGCAATTCACCAAAGCAAAGTGTTTTGATTTGGTTCAATAGGCAGGAATGAAAGATTTGAACTGAAGAATGTCCAAGCATTTTGTTTAGGTCAAATGAAACATCACGACCTTTCCAAACATGCTGTTCCCTCAGCAGCTGAATTAATGAAGCCTGGTTTCTAATGACTTTTTCCCTTCATTCTGCTTCCCCATCCCCCTGCCCTGGGTTCTCTGATGTCTAATAAACAGAAAGGAGGAAAGGGCGTATCAACCTTCTCTTCAATAGGAGCATTAACAGTATCTCTCATGTCTGACTGAAAACCTGTAGGACTTCATCCCAGAAGACACTATCCCCATGCCAGCCTGGGAGCAAGAAACTGATCCACGTATTCCAAAGTTGTTATGGTTAGAAAAATGGGTGCATATGCACACAGACTAGTAGGTAGCTACCACAAGAATAAAGAATCCATTTTATTTTTTGCTTCCCCCAAAATGTGTTTGGTTTTTATCAATGTACAGGTCTAAACCAAGTACCAAAATATCAGAATTGCCCACTGACTAGAAGCTGTAGTCATAACTGTGTTTGACTGTGCTATGCTGCATCCCCTTTTCTGCAGGATGTTGAGCAAACCCCCTGATATGATTGGCATCATTGTTCTGATCTGTGTCTAACTAACTAAAAAACATTTAAAAATCTTTGGGGAGAAATATGCCCTGCTTAACAGCAGAGGTATATGACAGAGATTTGTCTGTCTTCTCTCATGAGCCTCCCTTGCAGAGCAGCACTCACACAAATCCATACACAGCACCAGTTTCTTCTAGGATTTGCCTTGTCTTTCTGTGGGAGGTGAAAAGATAGGGTGACCAAGTGCAAAGCCTGGGCCTTTACCTCATCAGCAGCTTCCTGCTGCAAGACTGCTGGTGCCACTGCCCTCTGTCTCACGATGATCGCATTGGAGAAAATGACACAGGGAGGGAGGCAGAAGGTGTAGAACCTCTGCTGGCTTTGGGGCTGCTCTCAGCCTTGGCTGTGGTTTGGAAATAATCACAGCCCCTGCAACAGGGAAGAGCTGGATGCTCGCTGTTCAGCAGCTTATGCTGGGCCAGTCACAGCTCCCAGAACATGTAAACACATTTCCACAAACCTCCCCCAGGCATTGACACACTTCTTGGAGCACAGTTGCAGATTTTTCTACGTGGGAAAGCTAAGCCTACTATAACACAAAGCATGAAAATAAAAGGTTCTTTTTACATATGGAGTCCTCATTATGGCAATACCCATTGTGAAACACAAGGAAATAACAACACTTAGTCCAGGGAACACAAGCATATTCTCTACCACCTAGAGCCTCACCTGCCACTCTCATGTTTGGAAACATGATCAGTCCCATCCAGAAAGTGGGATGTGAGATAGGATGTGGGCTGCTCCATTCCATCAGTTGAAATATAATCAAAGCCTCCTCTCGAGCTATAGGGTTATATTTTCATACTGTGTGCATATGGACAAATGAAGGGCTGTGTTTTCAAGTCTCCAGGGGCTTACCTATGGCTCTACTTTTTTTTCTGAGTTAGGACAGAAGATCATGCCAGACTGGGCATCTCTGTGGTCTCCATGACAGAGGCAGGATGAGATGAACCCACAAAGGACCTGCCAGAAGAATACATTGACCCATCTGCTGTAGAGCTTGGAGTGATGGAGCCTGTGACCAATAGCTCAGAAGACAGCTGGGAAGATGTTGTCTCTGTGCTGTATGAAAAAATGACCAGACCAAAGCATGCACTGGTCTCTTTGTCTGCTAAATAAATAAATAAATGAAAAAGGATCGTATATGGGGACAAGTCATATCAATGTTAATCCAGAGAATGATATCCCAACCTCTTCCTCTTTTTAAAGTAGACACAGTCCTAGCTGAGCAATACTGCATCACGATACAGCCAACAAGCCCATCTTTAGCTCTGAGCAACATGCTTATACCATCTAATGTGTCTGCATGCTGGGTTGAAAATTTGCCACATCCTGCCATCCTAGCAGGTATGTATCTGCAACAAGATCTTTGCGTTCTTGTAGGCTACCTAAGCTGCCAGGTTGTGGTGGCTTTTGGCTGATACCTGTAACTCTATTTCTCTTCTGTGTGCTACCATGGGCAGAAACAGGCAAGAGCTGAGCATGTAGTGCCTGCTCCCTGGGCCAGATGAACGTAGGCCAGTTCCCATCTGGAAGCCACCTTGTCGAGTCAGCGCAGCACCACGTTCAAACTAATATACTCGCTTATCCTAACACAGCTATGCAGGATTTGGACCAGAGTTGGCTTATATCCATCCTGCTGGGCAGACAGAGGGATTTGGATTTGTCTGCATTTTTTTTTAACCCAGACATGGTTCTAGGTGCCAACTGTGTGAACTGCTCCCTTAGGAGGATGACCAGGCAGTGGTTCAAGAGGCACCTGATGATTTGCCAGCACAGCTAGCCCACAGGGCCATAGGGTTTGCAAACATCTTCCACCACAGTCTTACAGGAATTGCTGAGTTCCCCATATGAAGTCCTTTAGAAGAAAGTCTTTGTCCTTCTCTTGAAATTAAATAACTACGTGGTTCATTTTATGTCATTCAGGGGACCTTGCAGCATTCCTTACTGTGGCACTGAGAGTTGCTGCAGCAGAGTCAGGACAGCAAGAGAGATCTGGGAAATGGAAGAGATGAAGCACAGTGTAGTCCCTCATTCAGCCTTGCCTCATGGGACAGGATGTGGGGCTCTTCCAGCAGTCCCAAAAGGGTGTGAGCTACATGTCTTTTGAGAACAGTATGCTGCCCGAGCAAGAGTTACTGTTCTCTGAAGCATAATTTTCCTGTTTCACTCAAGGTATCAGTCCTTTGCATTGCCTCTCTGACAGGCTATGCCCTTGCAATTCCATAAGCCCTATGTGGCCATTGAAAATATGAAGGCATTTAACTGTCAGACACAAGTAAGTTAACTCATGCAATTTTTTTAAGGAACATATGTGATTAAAGACAATGTGCCTGTAAATGTAGAGGCACCCTCTGCACACATACAGCAATCAGCACTGTCACGACTTCCCTGGGTCTACACTGTGAAACAGGATAGCAGAAAAAGTGACGCAATTCATGTGATACTGACATGTGTAGGACTTTTTTTTAATTAGAAGACTCAGAGCTTAGCAGTATCTGTTAAAAACCTCAAAGAAAGAAAAAATGTGTGTGTATTCATCCTTGTAAATATTCTCAAGAATACTATTTTAGGTCATGACAACACAGCTGAGGCTGACCATACACAAGCTGGTGGCTTTTAGGCCACATTGGCAGGAAAAGAGTTTCCTTCCCAAGCATCTGGCTTTCATCTGGGTGGATACACTTGGTCAGGCCGTTTATTTTATGAACTCCACCTGCATGTATGTACCTATGCCACTCTGCCTGTGTAGGTGGACAGGGCTGAGTGTTTGCTGTACATTGAAGAATTTTAAAATTAACTTAATTACTGCCTGCTTCCAGCTACGGTGGTACAAGTCCAGAGCAATTTCAACAACTTCAGTGAAATTACTTGTGGGTTTATACAGGTGTCAGTGAGAGCACAGCTGAGCCCAGAGGCCAACTTACAGAAAACATCCAGAGAGACTGGCAGCCTGGTGCTAATACCTAATAAAAACCCTGCTTGTGCAGTTGATGTCACCCACAAGCATTGTGCATTTAACTGTATTACGAAATCTAAAATATGGATAAAATTGTTGCGCTCTTCGTACTGGATAGAACAAGAGGATGTTAAAATGTCCACCCCACTCTGCCATTGCTTAGAGTACAAAGCTCAATGCCTGCACTACGTGTTGTGATTAAACAGAAGAGTGGACCAAAGTCTCCCTGCATTAGAGGAGGCATCTAATGACAGCAGCAGTACTGGGGATGACACATCACTACCAAAACCACTCAAATTTGTTTTCCACGTAAATCTTGGCAATTTCCAGTCAGAAAGACAAAAAAATGAGCCTGTGTTGATTAAAATGTCTTGAGGAGCTCTTTATCAACTAGTAAATGGCTCCAACAGACAGAAAAACATAAGCTATATGGCTTGCTTTATACAATACATAAATTATATTTCTAATATATTATGTTAATTGTATAGTGTTATGCTATATTCTATTATCTATTTTATTTTATTATTTTATGTGTGTATGCAGACAGGTAAAGGGCTCCTTGAGTTCAGTCAGGAGTAGCTCAAAGACAGATGGGGTGAGGTTGTGTTGGCAAGTCTGTGTAGGCTTCTTTGCCTTGGGTGAGTCTCTATACCTCCCAAACAAAGGATTTCTGGTAATTCAGCATTCAGGGGATTGGAATTTGGCTTGAACGAATACAAGGAAGAAGCTAAGAGAAGAAGCTGGGGCCTTTCTGGGTTTTACAAAACTACATCCCCTAAAGGGGACAGGTATTAACAAAGGTCCCATAAAGCAGAGCCTGTTTAACTGAGCAGGGAAGGGAAACAGAGCATGGCAAAGAGTCAGAGTGAGAGTACACCTAGTACTGGAATGAAAGTTGCTGGACTTGGGGACATTGGAAGCCTGAGAAAACTGGGGATCCAATGCAAGCCCTGCCATGTAGATTTATGGGTACTTCTGAAATAAACATGGACAAAAGAGCCAGCAGCATGTGAACACAATGCTCTGCTCTAGGAGATTAGACAGGGAAATAACAGGGCTCTCCAGAAAGGAAGAACTGGTAGGAACTCAGGAGGTAAAATTGTGTCTAGCACTTGTGGGTTTTCAGTGGCTTTTTGAAAAACACAAGAAAGAAATGCTGTCATATTCTTTCAGTGATGGCTTTACAAACCTGATATCCTTATTCCTGAGGGAAATGACTAATTATTTGTGGGGGATGGTGGCACAGACCTCTCTTCATCTACTCTAAAACTCAAAAAATCTGGGATATGACCATTCAGATATAGTTTTGGGAGAGATGTACAGCAAAACAGGAAATAAAGTAAACAGTGATTGATTTTTTTCAGTTAACTTTCCCACCTATTTCCTCCTCCAGGCACATCTCTGGGTGACTCGATTTCACTTTCCAGGAAGATGTATTTCTCCTGAATCTCCTTCAATGCCTCCTTCTTGGCAAAAAGAGCTTGTGCCTCCTAAGAAAACAATCACATGAAATCAGAAGGAAAATTATTTTGAAGTTTGATTGTCACGCCAGCTATCCCAACATGGATTTCGGATCTAAAACCCAAAAATTTCATTCATATTTTAATCATTGTGCCAAAAGAACTTCAAATGTTTTGCAAATTTGGCTATCTATATTGATTTTATGAGCCAAACAGGATGGTGTCCCTGTGAATTGCAGTCTTTCAAAAGTGGTCCTATATTCATTAAATCTTAAAATTCAGCCATTTGCCATTAGTTTCTCAGGTAAGTGTGTGTCTGTATTTGTCATTTAAGTAATGGCAAGATAATTTATAATCAGTAGTCACTGTAGTTAAACTCAGCTCAAGGAAGATAAATAGAGGTAGTGTTCTGGGTCTGACTTGATTGTACCAGGCTGGAAGTTCTCTTGTACCTACATATACACAGAAAGGAAGTTCTTAAATAACCATAGAGCAGCATGCACTTTAAAGACAAAACAGAAAAGCAGCAATGCCAAATCCTACCAACACAAACTGACCTCTCAGCTCTCAGCCAGGAAAAAGCCGAGAGAACTGACATCTCTGTACACCCAACAGTTAAGCCACTCTGCTGGAAGATGCTCCTCACAGGACAGCGTGAGACTGGTAGACTGCATCAGATGCACACCCAAATGTGCACAGTATGTTGCACTGAACAACCAGACAAAATGTGTTACAGGAATGTATAGACACTTCTCAACAAGTTATGTACTGACCACTTCTGAAGAAAGTTAATACCATTGCTCTTCATGAATAACAAAGCAAATCCAGGCACCTGCAATTGCACGGGGAAAAGAAGTGGCTCGTGCTCCTGGGAAACAACTGCTCTGCATTCCTGAGCAGGAGGAGCAGCACAGACAGTCTTGGCACAGCACATGCTGCAAGTCAAGAAGCCATCTACCTCTCCCCAGGCAGGGCCAATAAACGTCTGGGTCACCTGGGACAGTGGTCAGTGGGTGTCAATGTGAAAATACACCACGGAGCTTTGCCATGGCCAGAACTCTGGAAGCCACAAGAACCATTACCCCAGAGTATCATTTGACATGCAGGGACAATTTGCTCACTGAGTGTTTTGACCTTCTCCATTTTCTGTATAGAAGGCAATATTCTCACAATCTGCACATGAATTGAGCCACTTCTTAGCTTGAGTAGGACAGGTCAGCACCCTGTTGCTGAGCACCACACTTCCAGTGCCATAGTTTTTCTTTTACCATGTGAAAAACTTTCAGAATTTCATCATAGTGGCATCCTGGATGATTTGTGCAATCAGTAACATAAACTATGGTTTAAAAGATTAAGAGACTCTATATTAATTATGTATACATAGTACATGGCAGTTGAAACATTTCTGGAAAACAAATCTTAAATCAGACTTGTTTGTATAGCCCCTGGAGATCTCATCCTTCTCCGGAATAAATAAGTGGCTCTACTGACATCTGCGTGGTTTGATCGTTGCCAAATCAGTACATGTGAGAAGTGAACTTGTAACTGCTACACTACACTAAATCTGGGAGCATGAGCTTTGCAATATAAATATTTTGAAAAAAAGAACAACCATCTCAGTGCTAAAATAATGTAAGTTTTGTCAGGGTTGAGGGACTAATAAAGGGAATTTTGCAACATAAAATCCAGCAGTGCCACAATACACTTACAAAGAGAACTAGTCAGGGTTAAAAGTCTAAACAAATACTTCTTCACATATAAACAGGGGCAAGAAACAAATGTAGGGAGTCACGATTTTCCACTTCAAGGAAAGATGATCTAGCTAGCTAATGTAAAGCAAGCGTTGCCTTTGCTCTGATTGGCAAAATGCCATTCATGACCTCATTTACAAAAAAATAATAATCCAGACTATTGTTCATACGTTTCTGAGTCACAGAAATAAACCAAATGAAGTTAACTGGGACTGCCTTTAGAAAAGCCAAACCTGAGCACATCTCCGGCGTTCCATCCCCTAGAGGTTTGCCTGATGGTCCTTCTACCAAATAATGACAGCATGTCTGCAAAGGCCCGGCCGAAATGCTGCCGCTGCCGGGCCAACCTCCTCTCCCTGCGGGAGGAGCGGTTGAGGGCCAGAGCAGGCTCGCTGCTCACGTCCAGACGAGCAGGCCCTGTTGGCAGCTGTCTCTGCTGCAGGGACCCAGAGGAGTTTCCAGCTGGCCCGCTCTGCTGCCTGTCAGACTTCTCCTTGCACGTGCTTACTCATTGGCTTGACCAGGGAGACACGTTTCCGTTCGGGTTTAAAAGTGCTGTATGGACGAAGTGAAGGAAGTTGTTTAGGAGAGAGTGCCTTACTCCACCTGTGTGGCTGCTGTACATTTTGTGGAAGCAACGGCAGAGCTGGAACCGTGGGTGTCCACCACAGTGGTTGAGAGAAAACTTCTCATTTTGGGGAAGCTGCTGTCCCTGTCACCTGGCGGCAGCTGAATGCAAGAACAAAGAGATGATGCCAGACTTGTGCTGCTCAGTGACTTCCAGTACAGCCTCCACCTACACCGCTGCCTGGCCAAAGGGTGGGCAAAGCCACAGCCCTCCCAGTCTGCGCCACTCACGCACGACAGCCAGGAAGCTGGAGAAGACGCCAAGCCTCCTCTCCTGCACAGAGGGGAAAGTGACCTTTGGCTGCTACATCATCCCAGTGCCACCACCCTGCAAGGACTGTCCCCATGCTATGGGACAGGGGTGTTGCTGATGGAAGGGTTGGGGAGTGACAAAACCCTTAAGCCCACCAGTCTTTCCCTTCCTTCTGCAAACCTGGACTAGGGACTCCACAGCAATATTCATAGATCAGCATAGTTTCTCCGTTAATTAAAGGCACCATCGAAATCAAACTCAAAGGTTTTGATTTCTTCGTTCTACATTGCAAACTAACAAAGAAGACAATAATAATTAACCCTGCCTTCTAAATGTTAATTACAAAGGTGTATGTTTGATATTAAAAAGTTCATTTCTAGTGAACTTTAATTAACCTCAAAGCCTGGTCTTATTTTACTTTAAGACTTATTACTAGACAATAGAAAAATGTCTGATATTTAGATGTGAAACACAAATGTAATCTAAGGACAGATGAGTTGCAAGGTAAAGGAGTTACCTGTTTGGTACAAAAATATTTTACATGAATACACAGTTATCTAATTTTTATTTAGTATATTTGAGTTATTATTTACTGATTTTGCTAATACTTGTTACATAAAGGATAGCTCTTGGGAGTGTGATACATGATGAGACTATCATATATGTATTTAAATCCTATGTATATGTCTTCACCCAGGGGGCAGCTCAGGTTACTCAAATGCTGATCGAGTGTTCAGTTCAGCTGAACACTCCAGACAAGTCTGCATTCATCACTTCCAGGGTGAAAATTCATCTTGCTTTCACTGGTTGTTTCCTAATCAGCTGGCTGCTCAATTCATGTGATTGCTCCCTCTGACCATCCTATGGCTGGCTGCTTCCTTTGCCTCCCAATCACACTAATTGACCTCTTGATCAAAAATATTCCTGGTTTCAGTGCTCTGCTCACAGCTAATCGCACCCTAATGGATAATTTTACCTGAGCATTCAATGCGTATTTCCAGTGTAGGCACTGAGAACAGTGTCTTAGGAGGCATTTTAATTAGTGGAAATAATCTGTATGAAGTCACTGCATGTGGTCACACAATCACACACTTGCTAGCTACACAGGCACAGCAATTAACTTGTGGATCTATCCTGGAGTTTGGGCAGGGGGTGCAGATCAGTCCATATAAATAATATATATATAAATAATCACAGTAGCTCAAACAGCATCTTATCAACTCGGTTCTGTGCTGTCTGCTGCCAGACTTGTATCCATCCGTGGAAAACTGCTGACCTCTTGAGTCACCTCTCCCAGTTACCAAAATTGGGTTCTGTTAGAAGAACTCCACCATGTTCCCTGTGGCTGGTGGAGAGAAGTTAACATGAACACTCTGGCTGACCACTGCTGCATGACATCCACACAGGGACATGTGCTCTTCAGAACTGCCATCCAAAACAAGAATTATCAGGAGCCAGTGAGATCTGCATTAGACTATAATTTAAAAGTACGATGTCAAGTAGTTGCTCAGCTGCCATTAAACATTAAAATAGTACTGTGTGTACAATTTACACAATCAGCAGGGCGCAATTTGCATTGTGCTCAAGAACTTATCTTTGTCAAGAAAAGTATGTGTTGTCAGAAGACAGGAATTAATTTGGAAAAGTGCATTCTAGTCAACACTTTGTTTTCATTATGTGCTGCTAGAGTAAATTAAGCATCATAAAAAGTTTACCCGAGATTGTTAAAGGCTTGCTTGCTACCAAGAAATTAGTTTCTTAAGACTAGCCATCTCTGAAAAATCAAGGAAACTCAGCATGTGAAAACAGCAAGCAGTTTGCTTACTGAAAAAAATAGAATGTCCTCTACATTTAGAGATTTACCTAAGTTTCTGTTACAGATCCATTTCTAAAGGCACACAGTTCTGCATATATGATCTTATTTCAGATGACTCTCCAGCACATATTTGACAATGAGCTTAAGAAGCATGAAAACTCAAAATCTTAAGTGTTATTTCTGCAGAGCTGCCCCAAGAGATTGCCTTGTGCTGTTCTGCACCCAGGGTAAGCCCAGAGACTCCATCTGCGTACTCAAAGACGGAGCTACCTGAACCCCTTCCTGCCATGCAATGCTTTCCCTGGGGCGGGCAGCCACACAGAATCACAGAATCACAGAACGTTA
>NW_010193165.1:0-3330 GCF_000695765.1 Mesitornis unicolor
CCTGTTTGAGGCTAAATCATTTATCACACCAGGGAGAAATCAAACCCCGACGGAAGATCCTCTTTCCTGGGGAGAAATTGCACAGGAGTTAATAAATTACTGTTGCAATGTGGGGATCTCAGCAGGGGAGGGGGGAGCAAAGGACCAGAGCCATGGTCAGGAGAATGGGATTTGATAACTGGCCCTGGAAAGGCCTGCCTCCTGGAAAAACCCACAGGATGGGGACAATGAGGAGCCAACATTTGAGGGAGGGCTTACAAAAATAAATACTTAAGGAGCTTATGGACAGGTTGTCCCTTGTTAACTTACTATTGCTAGTAAAAATGTGGAAAGATTCAGATAAAACTTTTAGACGGGGAAAAATTGCTCCGACCGCTACTTCCCTTCCAGGATCTTCCCACCCCTCTGCTCTCCCATCAGGATGGCAGCGCACTGAAGTGAAGCCGGGAAACCCGTTCCACCGTCCCTATTAAGTGAGCCAAGGGGACGTGGCGTGTGGACTAATGTAAAACGGCTCACAACAACTCAGCAGGAGGATTTAATGACTACCTTCCCCACAGGACCCCGGAAAACACCTGTTACCTTTTTAGTAGATACTGGGGCACAAATGTCAGCCTTGTGCACTGATGTGGCATCCCGCAACAGCATCATAATCGATAAAAAACGGATATGGGTTACTGATGTGTTTGGGAATTCCCTGCCAACATGGCCACAGTGAAGTGCTGGTTGACCCAAGAAGACAGTCCCATTTGGATAATTATGGTTATTGGCCCATACCCAGTAAACATTCTGGGACTTGATGTGTTAAAAGGGAGGGAGTGGAAGGATTCAAGTGGGAGGGAATGAAAATTCGACTCCTCCACTATTAGTTCAATACGACTACTACAGGCAGCCCCAGCACTTCCTCTATCTAAAATAGTAAATGTAAAGCCTTATCCTTTACCATTGAGAGCCAGAGAGGGAAATACCCTAGTAAAAAAGAGCTGCAAGAGCAGGGAGTAATTGTACAAGCCCACTCCCCTTATAATTCCCCTGTATGGTCAGTATGCAAGCCAAACTGGAAATGCTGCTCAACAGTTGATTGTCAGTGCCTTAATGCGGGCACTGGTCCATTAACAGCATCTGTTCCTAATATAGCAGAGCTGATCTCCATGATCCAGGAACAATCTCATGATATTTTGGCCACTATTGATGTTAAAGGTATGTTCTTCATGGTACCTCTGCAGGAGAGTGACAGAGACAGATTTATCTGGGATGGTATACAATACACCTTTACCCATCTCTCTCAGGACTATAAACATTCACCCACTTTAGCACATCATGCTCTAGCTGAGGCACTAGCAGAAGCCCCTCCTCCTGAAGAGGGAGTAAAGACATATCAGTATATTGATGATGTACTGATAGGTGGGGCCGATATCACTGTAGTGGGGGAAACTCAAAGAAACATAATTATCCATCTGGAAAAAATTGGCCTCCAAATTCCTGCCGAGATATTACAACTGCCTGCCCCTAAGTTGAAGTTTCTAGGTATATGGTGGCAAGGTGGCACAGTATGTATACCTCCAGAGACCTTGACTGCCTTGGAACAGGTAAAAATTCCAGAGAATAAAAAAAGAACTGCAACGTGTTTTAGGCTTACTGTTTTTTTGGAGAAAAAATATTCCACATTTCTTAATTATACCTCGTCCTCTTTATGATCTAACACATAAACAAGCTGTTTGGGACTGGATCCCTGTTCACGAGGAGGCCTCAAAACTATTAGCGTTTGAAGCAGGAGTATACCAGGCCCTGGGGCAAATTTACCCCACAGACCCACCTCAAATTGAATGGGGCTTTGCAATCCATGGAGCATCAACACATATATGGCAAAAGGGACCAGAAGGCCCCAGTCACCCCGTTGTTTTCTTTTCATGTAGTTTTAAGGATGCAGAGAGCAAATGGGAAAAGGGTTTATTTGTGGTAACCCTTGCCCTACAAGAAACCGGAAAGATCACACAGAAACAATCCATAATCCTGTGAGGACCTTTTAAAGTTCTGAAACCTGTCTTAGCAGGCACCCACCTCCCATGGGAGCTGCACAGCAAGAAACAGTTAGGAAATGGTATGCTCAATTAGAACACTATAGCCACTTATACCAAGTGACGGAAGGGACCATACAAGACCAATCATCTGTTTCTCCTGAAAAGAAACTCACCCTCCCTACATAAGAGAGGCTCCTCCCTACATAAGAGAGGCTCCTCCCTATGAGCCCAAATTAAAGAATATATGGTTTACTGATGCCTCTTCAAAACGGGAAGGTAAAGTCTGGAAATATCGAGCAGTAGCTCTGTGTGTTGATTCTGGAGAACGAATCATAATGGAGGGTGAGGGTAGTGCACAGGTAGGGGAACTGGTGGCAGCCTTCGTGTAGATGGGCATCACATTTGCTAATCTTCAGGCAACTGGGACCTCCCCAGTTAGCCAGGACTGCTGCTAAATTATGAAGAGTGGCTTGGTGAGCACATTTGCCAACTCCTTCAGCACTCTCGGGTGTAACTCATCTGGCCCCATAGACTTGTGTACATCTAGGTGGTGCAGCAGGTCACTAACCATGTCCTCTTGGATTATGGTCTTCTCATTCTGTTCCCTGTCCCTGTCTTCCAGCTCAAGGGGCTGGGTATGCAGCAAACAAGTAGTCCAGTTATTAAAGACTGAAGGAAAGAAGGCAATAAGTACCTCAGCCTTTTCCTCATCCTTAGTCACTGTGTTTCCCTCTGCATCAAATAAAGGAGGAAGATTCTCCCTAGTCCTCCTTTTGTAGTTAATGTATATATAGAAGCATTTTTTAATTGTCTTTTACGGCCATAGCCAGCTTGAGTTGTAGTTGGGCTTTGGCCCTTCCATTTTTCTCCCTACATAGCTTCACTGGGTCTTTGCAGTCCTTCTGAGTGGCCTGCCCCCTTTTCCAAAGGCCCTAAACATAAACTCTCCTTTTTTTCCTCAGTTCCAGCCAAAGCTCTCCATTCAGCCAGGACAGTCTTCTATCTCACCAGCCCATCTTTTGGGACATGGGGATGGCCTGTTCCTGCATCTTTAGGACTTCCTTCTTGAAGAGTGCCCAGCCTTCCTGGACTCCTTTGCCCTTCAGGATAGCCTCCATGGGGTGACCCTGCACTGACTATGCTGGTCAGGGTAGGAAGCAGACCCAACTGGATGGGGATCACTGCTACTGAGCCCCTTTCCATCTTCCTTCATGGCTCAATAGCCAATCCAGCTGGAGGCCAGTCACAAGTGATGTTCCTCAATGCTCAGTACTGGGGCACTGTTGGAGGCTTCATGAATTAAAATGGA
>NW_010193166.1:0-12408 GCF_000695765.1 Mesitornis unicolor
AGGTCCCTTCCAACTCTGTGATTCTGTGATTTAGAGGACTTCTGTTGCTGTTTGCATCTGACCCACGCGAGCTTGGCTGAGGCAGGATTGAGAAAAAGCGCTCAAGGGCTGCCTTTCTCTCTTGCTGCATTTATGTTACTTAGCAATTAAATCAAGCGTTTTCAAGATAATGGATTTTAGAAGAGTAACATTGTCTGATACAACTAATCTAAGAACTATTGGTCTCACAAAAAGTTTAAATTAAGGCTTAGGAGGTGATTTTTGTTTTTCCAAAATTAATTCTGTTTTAAACATGCAGCGCTAACGTACCTGCACAACTTGAATAAAATTCAGCATTTAAAGACTGAAAACCCTCCAGCTGAGCAGTGCGCAAACTAAACGCGTGTTCAGATTTATACAGATTCTTCCAAGGTTATGAACATACATAGAAATTATTGTACTGGAACAGATCAATGATTCATCTAGTCCTGCTGAGAAGTGCTGGTGAAGCATGCCAAAATGTAAATCAAGGGCTTGATTGGAATATCAAGTCTGTCATGTAATGCTTAACCCAGCTGGAGACCTGGCAGCTGAGTACAAATCATGGGTGACGAACCTTCCCCCACTTCCATCTTCCTGCCCCACAGGAAGTCTCGTTCCTTCATTGACTTGTTCCTTCATGATTTCTTTGGTTGGCCTCCTGACATCCTTCTTCCTTTCACAGAATCACAGAATCATGAAGGTTGGAAGAGACCTCCAAGATCATCAAGTCCAACCTCAACCCAACCCCACCATGCCCACTAAACCATGGCCCCAAGTGCCACATCCACGTGCTTCTTGAACCCCTCCAGGGATGGGGACTCCAGCACCTCCCTGGGGAGCCCCTTCCAGTGCTTGACCACTCTTTCACTAAAGAAATTTTTCCTCATATCCAATCTAACCCTCCCCTGGTGCAACTTGAGGCCATTTCCCCTTGTCCTATCACTGGTTACATGGAAGAAGAGACCAACACCCGCATCTCTACCCCCACCTTTCAAGGGAGCTCTAGAGGAGATAAGGTCTCCCCTCACCTCCTCTTTTCCAGTTGAACCCCCCCAACTCCCTCAGCCACTCCCCATCATTCGGATGCTCCAGACCCTTCCCCAGCTCCATTGTCCTTCTCTGCCCACGCTCCAGCCCCCTCGATGTCCTTCTGAGAGTGAAGGGCCCAAAATTGACCCAGGGCTCAAGGGGCGGCTTCACCAGTGCCCAGCACAGGGGAAGAATCCCTGCCCTGCTCCTGCTGCCCACTCCAGTGCTGATACAAACCAGGATGGTGTTGTAGTGCCTATTAAAATATGACAGGGAGCAGGTTGTTGAGTAGTTCATGGTGTGTGGGTTGTGAATCTTATTTTGGGGGTGGAGGAGAAGGAATTTCTCTTCTTGGAAGCAATTAGCAGAAAATATCAATAATCTGCTCGAAAGCCTGGCTGCTGTAACGCGGAGGAAGCTGTGTGGAAGTTGTCGTGCTGGGGGTCTGCTGGGTACTCTGGCGCTTTCAGGGCTGGGGAATTCTTCAAAATTGAAGAAATGAGTGTTGGCAGTGGGTGATTTTCTGAGTTCTGGTTTTGATGTCCAGAGAGAATCATCCGTTAGGTTCAACTGGAGAGTCTGCATGCATCTTAGCAAATGATGTTCTGGTTCATTTAAATTGAAGCCGTTTGGGTTTCAAATATGCTTGAAAACTTTTAGATGAGGTCACTTATTAATAAATGTTTGATGATGAAAATATGTGATACAAGTAACTGATGTGTTGGTGCCAGACTTGCAGAATAAATCAAGTTTTTGATTGATTCTCTCACCATTCCTCTGCCAATTCTCCTTATTTTTTCAAACTGGCGTGACTATGACAGTGTTTATTTAAATATAATATGTCGAGTGGCATGGTGTTTTAATGGTTTAATATGAAAACTTAGTACACACTTAAAGCTGATATACTGTGGATTTTGATCTCAGTACATTAAATACTGTATTTAGCACATGTACTGTTGAAATATCTCATATTCACATCAGTCATATAGGGAAATAAAATATTCTCTTAATACTTAACTAGTACTTTACAATTGTTTCCTGCGTAAATGTCAGATGTAATTGGGAAGTAGGAAATACAAGATAAAAATTCAAACTAATCAATACATTTATGAGACACATAACCAGAAGTGTAGTCTGACTTAACCAAGATTGGATCCAAATGAATGTTAATTTTGTATTGTAGTTAAGAATTAACCAAGCATTGACTACACTTGAGTTTATTATTATTATTCATTATTATGAATTAAAGAGACACATGGATTTCGTTGAAATACCCTTCAGTATATCTAGAAGAACAGTATTATCAGGCGCTACCCTGTGATTTTATTGCAAAAGTGGATATAATTTATTAGTTGAGGAAAGGAATCAGAAAAATATTATTTTAAAGATGAGCCAATTCATATATTCCAGGACATAACCACAGTTCTGAAGTCTTGTTTTACATCTCTTAAATCTAGATAGGTTCAACCGAGCCTTGAGCTGTCCACCCAAATCCAACTGAATGCCATGCACTTAAAATAGGAAAATTACCTTTTAACTTCCCTTTTTTTGTGTCTTCGTTAGTTAAAGGCTTCACAGCTTGATGAGTTTCTGGAAAAAGGTCACAGGAGATTTGCTTATCAGTAATGTAGTGTTCCTTGCTGAGAATTAGATTTGCTTTTGGGATAATTACACTTAATCACACATGAAGAAAAGTGGGCAGGATCCTGCAATACAGTGGGACTTAAAGATAAGGAAAATGTGGATATCCCAAATCTTAATTTTTATTTTATGTGGCAGTAACGTGCTCTTTCTCAGCTGATCTGACCTCGAGCAAAAGCATTTCCAAACAACACAAGTAAGAAACAGTGTCAAAGAGCAAATTTTTCATTTTGCCATAGTTTTTGAAACTTCTATGGGACCCATCTCAGAGAAAGAAGTAAATTTTTGCCAGTAAACGGAATAATTCTGTCTAGATACAGTTATATATTAAATTATACCTATAGACATTGATATGCAAGCTGGTGTAATGTTGTAATTTTTCAATTAACACTGGGAACTGAGAAGGGTAAGAACTGAGGAGTAATTATAACGTAAATTATATTTAGTTTATAATGTAGTTTATATACGCATCCACAGTGGTTTGCATAGATGTGTTATGGAGTGTGTTTTTTTTGTAAGCTCAAATTATCATGTTCATTAAAGCATTCATGTAGGAAATTTGTGGCAAACAAACTATTGCAGCTTTATATTGCTTTGTATAATTTTGTAGTGTTTCCTTGAATGTTTTGCAAGAGAGGAGGCACCTTGTTACAGCATATCACTGTAGTTGTGATGTAACTGTTTAGAAAATGGCTCATGTAAGTTTTAAAACGGCTTATTTTAAAGAGGTTTTTGCAATAAATAGTGTGATTATTTTCACTGTGGATTTAAAATTAAGCTGCTTTGTGCCTCCTGAGTGGGGCAGTCTGAGGAGAAAAAGGGGGTAAAAAATTATTTATGAGAGTCTCCATTTCAAAATATAATGGATTGAATTTAATATGCAACTTCTGAAAATCATATTGCGAACATTTCTTAATAGAAGCTTCCCACAAAAACAGATGACGAGATATGAAAAAGATAAGACGCAGGGCAAGTTTGTTTTTCTTAAGTGTATCTTTTTCCCATTAGCCTTTTAACAGACATCATTTCTGTTGAGGGAGATAACTGCAAAACCTCGTGTATATTTGTCAAGTGAAATCCTGACCCCACAGGCTGCGTTTTGCCTGGAAGGAGGAGAGATGTCGGCACCAGCCCTGTCTTGTGTTTCTGCAGTCTCCTTTCTGGGAACCTTTGAACCCTAGGACTGGTTTTAGTCAGATTTGCAGAAAACATAAAGGTCCCAAAGATACAGAGAATTCTGGTGTTTGGGGATTTTTTCATGAAACTGTGTAGGCTAGACAGATCTACTGTGGCCGCAGGCTCCTGGTGAACCCAGGCCTTTGTAGGCCTCAGAGAGCACACAAGGCTTTACACTGGTAGAATATCCTTGCTGTGCAAATCGTTAGGAATCCAGGCTCTCTCTTTTTCTTCTGAAAAAGAAGAAATATTCTTTTAATAAAAAAGATTGAAGGGAGAGGAACAGTTAAACATGATGCACTGTGATGTGCTGGCAAGCTGGGTAAGTAGCAATAAAATGCTATCTTTATGCAGATACTCAAAATCTAACTCAGGGTGCCAAATTAATTCAAGAATTGACCCACCCTCTCGTAAAAAGAATTCAACTCAATTAAAAACATACAGACAATGCTATACTATTTTTTATATAATTAATCAATAAAAAAGTCATTCTCTGATTGAAATTCAACCCAATGCTGAAAGCGTACCTAAAGACATGTAAGGAAAAGTTTCTGTGGATATATTTAGTGGTGGGAGGTAGCATTTATTGCACTCACAAAACGTTTAGTTCAGATTTTGGTCATTGAATGAATAGTGGCACGTTGCATAGAAATGTCTGTTACCAAAACTGTTGTTGTACTTTGAAGTAGCAGAGCAAAAAGTTGATGAACATTGTTAATTCTTTCTTTAAATTAATTCAAAATTTCATTCCAGTATCAATTAAAAAATGAAGGTACTGTTTGCAACCATGCAAATTCCATATCAGTGGGACAACTGAAAAACCTTGTGTATGAATCACCTCAAACAAAAAGGGCTGGGCAACACTAATGTCCAGTAAGACAGTCTGAATCAACATGAATTTGAGAAAAGATAAAAGATAAGAATAGGAATACACAAAATTATGGTGGATTGCTTTCCAGAGAAGATCTTTTAAATAGTGCAATTGTGTCCACCTTGTAAATGTGAAAAAAAACCCTAAGGCAACTATAGCACTAAAGCTATTCATGGTACAAATCGGTTGTAATGAATTTTCCTTTGCTCCTTATGTACTAAATTTTCTTGCACCTATTTTCTTCTGGCCCCGTAGGGATGGAGCAGGAATCTGAAAATGAAGAAAGAATTTATGAAATACTGCAGTAAGATTTGGCATAAGATGAACATTGGTTATTTTGCCCTTTAGTTTCGATACTTGGCTCTTGAACAGCACGGGTCTCCAGGGGGTTTAGACCTCACCATTAGCAGTAGGCTTAGAAACACAGTATTCCCAAATGAAGTCCATAACTCTGATATTCTGGACTAAAAGTGGGACTTTTCCCCTCAAAATTCACTTGGCTGCATTCCATGGGTCAATTTTTTGCAAGCACATCACGAAACACATTTATCACTGATTGCCATGTAGTGTTGTTTTGCAACATAAAAATGCTCATAGTTGTATGTATTTTGAAACAGATTTATAAAAGGGTTATACTTAAAATTCTGAACAAGTAAATGAATTCAAAAAAGAAAAAAACATCCCAAATCCTCAGACTCCACCCTTCGCTCCATCGCAGATAAATCAACAATGTGAAATTGTTGTTTTTCTCTAGAACAAAAGCTTCGCAGCTGTATTTAAAAGTATGTTGATGAAAAGTGATTCATAAGGTGAAGTAATCATTTTTATACAGTGCATTTGGCAGGCTTCACCCAAATTACACCATAAAAGAAATATTATATTTGACAGCGAACTGTTAGTGATGTGAAATCTGAGAGTGAAAACTGACTTTCCAAAGACTTATTTATGACTGTGCTGCTCTCTGATGGTGCCCTGGTTTTCATACCCAGTTGTTGACAGTGAGTGTTTTTCCCATCTTTGTTGTAGATTTAAGCTTTAGATACCTTCCTAAAGTCCTTCCATTGTGAAATAATTCACTTTTATTTGAGTTAGGCATAATTGGAGGCTATTACATCTAATTAGTCCACTACAATTTGTCCACTACACAGGATTCTTACCAGCTAAATATAAAAGCAATTAAACTTATAAAGTTTTGGGCTACCTTAAAGAAATTACATCCATTTTGGCTATTGTATTTTCATTTGAAAGAGGCATGCGTGATTCGCCGAATGACTCTGTGTATAATGCTAGATGACTTAAAAGTGTGACAAATAATTACAAGGAATTAATAGAATGGGCTCAACCTCTTTATCCCTCTTGGCATGAGTGACTTGGGGAGCACAAGGTTGTGACCCACAGGGTCAGGAATAATGCATGGCGTGGTCGAGGGCAGTAGATTTATCAGCAAATCCCATTCAGGCTCTGCTTTCCCACTGAAGCTCTCCTGATGCTCTGCAATTAGCAGGCACCAGTTACCAGGGTTGTTAATGTTCCTTCTGGGTTTTGTTTGTTTTGTTGCCCGTATCAAGTCCTGATTAGGGCTTTTGAGCGATGAATTCGCTTGCAAGTGATTTATTTTCTATCTCTAGGATGATTTCCAGCTCTTTTGAGGATTATTTTATTTTTTTTCCCCTGGGAAATCTTGGTCGCAGATAGCAGCCAGAGTGGCAAATTTTGAGAAGTTACCACCAGTCCTTTTTGATAAATATTTCTTTGTAGAACGAGATTATTTCATGTTCTACCTATCATGGACTTTATTTGTATTACCCTCCTCAAAAAGTGAATTCCAATCTTTTCCTGCTTTAAGCATTAAATAAAATGTCAATAGCAGATTTATAAGAACCTATTGAGTAAAGTTACGGCTGAGGATTTTACCAAGCCTGTGTATTCTAGGAAGCCCGTGGGATGTTTTACAAAAGAATGTGCCCTCGCTTAAGCTTCTCATTCAAAAATTAAGCCCCTATTGATACATGGAAACAGACTCCTATTCATATGTTCCATATGATTTGTAGCATCCTAATCCTTGCCATGAATCCTTGCCTTATTCTCAGCATTGTCAACTGAGACACATCGTTTCAAAACATGGCTTCTTCACATTTTTCTTAGGAAACGTCAGCCCTTGGTTGATTTCAGTTCTCATCATCTCTTTTCACAAGTGCCATAGGCTTCCTAAATCCTGTCAGAGAGCGATTTATTTATATGTATTTAAAATGTGTGTTCTGTGAGTATATTTGTAAAATCTACCATGAATCTACGCATTCATACAATTACCTAATTTCATAAAAGTTTAATTTCTTCAGATTTTACCAATTATTATATTTATTTCCTTCAACTGTTATCATCTCGTGGGTGAAACATCTCTAATACTCTTCTCAGACAATGTTAAATGCCAGTAGCAAGTGTAAAATAAGGAATAAATCATAATATAATATTAATATAATATTAATGTAATGTAATGTAGTGTAATGTAATGTAACGTAATACAATATAATATAATACAATATAATACGATATAATAAATATATTGTAATATCATCTCTTTTGGAAGAAATTAGTAGGCTGGATGACCATGCATCTGGTATGTATTGCATGGTTCACATATTTAATAGTAACTTGCCCAAATTAAGCATAATTTTGTTGTCTTGTGGTCGTTGTACTAACATAAAGCTATTGTTGTTACTTGCTGGATTACAAGTGAAATCCTGAAACCATAACAGATTTTTCCGCAGTTAGCTTCTGCATAGATTGCAATTTATAACTTTATGATAAACACTCCCAGTGGTATAGGTCCAAGAATTGCCATCTGCTATAGGAAGTTTGGATAAATTGTTTATATAATGTTGATTAGTATATTGAAGTGGTGAAAAAAAATGCCAAGAGCATGCCACTAGAGCTTGGATTCATCTCCACCTAATTACTGCAAATTAAAAACGGAGCAGCCTTGTCTGATCTGCTTTCGTGGCGTTGCAGCATCCAGAGCTGTGACTCAGCATCAGGTGCAGTGAGAAAAAAAAGGACACGTTCTGGCTCGAGGAGAGATTGATGGAGAAACTTAATCCCCTGCAGAAAACAGTCCAAACATCCTGTATGTTGCTGGAAACTGAACTTTTTCACTCAAAAGCTGTCCAAGTTGAAGGAATAGAGAGTCATAGGATGTATTGGGTTGGAAGGGACCTTTAAAGCTCATCCAGTCCAATCCCTGCACTCAGCAGGGACGATGTTACCAGATCAGGTTGCTCACAGCCCCATCAAGCCTGGCCTTGAATATCTCCAGGGATGGGGCCTGCACCACCTCTCTGGACAGCCTGTGCCACTGATCTACCACCCTCATGGTGAAGAACTTTTTCCTAATATCCAACCTAAATCTTCCCTTTTCCAGTTTAAAACCATCACCCCTGGTCCTATTGCTGTATGCCCTAGTGAACAGCTCTTCCCCAGCTTTCTTACAGGCACCTTTCAGGTCCTGGAAGGTTGCTATAAGGTTCCTCCTGGAGCCTTCTCTTCTCCAGGCTGAACAACCCCAACTCTCTCAGCCTGTCTTCATAGTAGAGGTGCTCCAGCCCTTGGATCATCTTTGTGGCGAATCCATTATCAGCTGATTTTCCACCTTTTCTATTAAAATACATTGTATTAGCAGGGCAAGCTGGCCAAAATTTTTCTTTGCATATGATGCTCTTTCTTTAGATTGCTGCATCTTTGTGCTTCTGGTGGCATTAAAGGGATGCGTCACTGGCAGTTCCCGTTTATTTGTTCTTACTAAAGCCATATAAAGAAAACTCAGCTGAGAAGACTGAGACATAAAATGTCTCTGAAGCACTCCGTGCAAGAAAATTTGTAGCAGAAGGAGAGAAAGGGTTCACTGCTTCACCTGGATGGGCCCAACCACAGTCCCCATCTTCATGCTCAGAGTCCTTGGGCTGTCCATCACAGCCAACACAGCTTTTGATGAAATGTTGACTTTAGGAAACGTGCCTGGCACGAGCGAGTAGAACAGTTAATTCCTACTGGCTGCACATTTTTACCAAACACAGAAGTAGTGGCAGATGTGCTTGCTGGCCCTTCTACAGATGTCCTTCGGTTGCGTTTCCCAACTAAGGCCATTGTGTTGCTTTTCCAGGTGTGTATTGTGGCCACGTGGATTTATTTATGTGGTAGTGCCTCTTCCCTTGGCCTGTAACACCTACACTTGTTCCTATAGAATCACAGAATTATTTGGGTTGGAAGGGACCTTTAAAGCTCATCCACTCCAACCCCTGCACTCAGCAGGGACATTGGTACCAGATCAGGTTGCTCACAGCCCCATCAAGCCTGGCCTTAAATATCTCCAGGGATGGGGCCTGCACCACCTCTCTGGGCAACCTGTGCCACTGATCTGCCACCCTCATGCTGAAGAGCTTTTTCCTAATATCCAACCCAAATCTCCCCTTTTCTAGTTTAAAACCATCACCCCTCGTCCTATTGCTCCATGCCCCAGTGAACAGCTCTTCCCCACCTTTCTCATAGGCACTTTTCAGGTATTGGAAAAGATGCTAAAATAAAATGTTGTGTGCTTAAGTATCCAAACCTGTACTAAGTTGTGTATGACTTGTACTGCTTTTCATCTCTAGTCACAAAATGCTACCTGATGTTGAAAAAGTTTGGGATTTTTTTGCTAAGAGTGCGTTTATTGTTGGATATCCTCATCATTGTCTTCCAGGTGCTTACTGTGTCTGTTTATATATGGTGGTTTCTCACAGTAGGCATCTTCCTCTATAGGAAGCCAGTTGAATTGCAGTTTTGTCTAATTCCTCCTTTTGCAGACAGTCCGATATTTGTTATTTCACTTGGTCTTTACTAAAAATAAATTGCCTAAAGCATCCCAGACTTCTGTTAGCTTTTTCACGGCTGCAGTCACGTTGGTGGCTTGTAATGGGTGTGTAACTGTTATTCTTTAGAGATGAGATGCCACGAAGATGAAGATTATGCTATTTAGTAGTTGACAAACACAGATGTGAACACATCACAAGTGTGCTGTTAGTTATTCTGGTTACCCATACTTGTCCTAGATTTAAGGCTGAATAGGAACTTTTTTCGTGCAAAATAGCAATGGTTAGGCCTTATCTATTATAAACAACCATCTTTCTGTGCTTTTCCAATGGCATGTTAATTTTGTGAGGTGGATCTTTGATGGAGACACAAGAATTCCTTGACATTGACTTATATGGTGCAGTAGTGCCATGCAGTGCTGGCCCCGTTTCCAGGATCAGTTTAATCATCGCGTAGTGTAATGGTGACGTGGACAGGACATGCTTCTCTTCTCCCATTTAACGAAGGATAGGACAAGAGGAAATGGCCTCAAGTTGCACCAGGGGAGGTTTGGATACGATCTGAGGAAAAATTTCTTGACTGCAAGAGTGGTCAAGCACTGGAAGGGGCTGCCCAGGGAGATGGTGGAGTCCCCATCCCTGGAGGGGTTCAAGAAGCACCTGGATGTGGCACTTGGAGCCATGGTTTAGTGGGCACGGTGGGGTTGGGTTGAGGGTTGGACGGGATGATCTTAGAGGGCTCTTCCAGCCTTAATGACTCTGTGATTCTCTGATTAATACATTGTAGGAAAACAAGAAAAAGTATGGAAGGAAAAGAAAATATTTTCATATTTGTGTGTTTTATCGTATAAATTAATTGGGAACTTACGTATATTTTTTGTTCCCTGTTATTGGAGCAGTGGCAGCTGCAAAGATGCAGGGTTTGATGATGTCTTTGATTGATGGAGTGTAGAAAATTAGAGATTTTCTGAGTAAATGTGAGTCAAGTCATCAAGGATTTTCTGACGTTATTTCCCTGTGACTTTGGTGATACGTTTACATATGCAAATGATTTGGATTCAAACTTTAACTTGTAGACCTACAGCAAGCTTTGGCTCTACCTTGGAGGTTCTGGCACGGCTTCACTGAGATAATGCCAGCCAGTATTTCAGAATGGCTTGTTTCCATTTTTAAGTAATTAATTTTAATTATTTCATATAATAATTTTATATAGAAATAGTAAATATTATATATAAATATAATAATGTCAAAAATAAATAAATATTAAAATTAAGTACATTTTTGACATAAAAGTTCTGTCTTCCTGGTGTAGTGTCACATATTTCCTGTCTCAGCCAGTTGAAGGTAATAGAAGTTTAAAATAGGTGAGAAATTGTGAGAGGAGCTAATGGTTCTTTAAAATCTCACAGTCCAAAGTGGGGTTAATAATACTCATCTTCATCTAATTTTGAGCTGTTTTAAGTGTTTATCATTCCCTATAAATTTATTTAAAGGCAAACTGAGTCTCTGAACACAGCACCGTTTGCTTTCTCCACTTACATAATCTTATTAAAAAGCAGGCATTATTTCTGCCTCCCAAAGTTGCATCAGGATTATACTTCAAGGTAACTCCCGGAAAGACAGGGAGTAAAATCACATCATTTTTATGGATATCGATTTTTATGGGAGGTATTTATACTCAGGTTCACAGAGCCCAAAGTTTACCCAAGTGTCTTTACCCATTGTGTTTTCTGCGTTGGTTTTTTTTGTGTGAATTACTGAGTATTTTGCATTTAAAACTTACTTGATTTTCATAAGAAGTCAGATGGAGGTAAAACCAAGGTATAGTTAAAATCCAAAGTCCCACTCCCAATACCAGCCATCACTGGCAGTGTCGCCACTGTGCTTAAATCTGATCAGTGGATGTTAAATACTTGATTAATCATGCTTTAGGAAAAGACACATCACTTGTAGGTATGTGTATTTTGATGAAGCATCCTAGAAATGCAGAACTGTGTAATTTCATGCGGATTTAGCATGTGGCACTGAACAACAACAAAATATAATTAAAAAAATATATAATATCTGTTGTGAGATGCCAACAGGTACACATTGGGCTTTTCTGATTTCCTTAATTCAATTCATATTTTCATGCTTCACATCTTGGAGATGCTAGAAATTACCCTGGGAACATTAGATAAAGTTGATAATTTCTTGAAATACAGTCTACCCAAGAACTGGGACACTGCGTAGTAAATGCCTCTGGTGTATTTGCAGGGCAAAATAATTGTGGAAGGTTTTATTGATCTCATAACCAGTGATATCAACAGCAATTAACTTTTCAGCAATAATATTGGAAGGTTACCTCCATAAATACCATGTCCTTTCACTTGGTTAAATTAGCTGAATACAGAAAGCATTATATGCTATATGATAAATTTTGTTTCTTCTTTTGAGAGATTCTCTGTTTTACCTGGGTGATTGCACATTCTTTTATGGAGTTAATTTTTATTTATTTCAAGTTGTGAAAAATAAAAATTGGAGGCACAAGAGATGTTCAGAAGCCACTTTTATGTGATTATTAGAATAAGAAAGGACCAAGCCAGCATGGAAGTTACTCAGGAGTGAATTTCTGTGGTAGCACTGAAATTTGGTACTCAAAATAGTGTTTTCTGAGGCTGTGCACAAATACTTTATTCACTCTGTGAATCATTGAGCACAGTTTTGAAATTTTCAATGTGTTTTCAAGGCTTTCTATGATACTTATGAACCTCAGAGGTATCATACTGGAGAGCTGGGTGTGAACTCCAGGTAAGCAGGTAAATCACAGAATCACAGAATATGAGG
>NW_010193167.1:0-10307 GCF_000695765.1 Mesitornis unicolor
CAGGAATATAGGATAGGCTGTCAACCTAAATGACTTGTGAGTGACCCTACCAAAGCACGGTATATCTTGTGCCCACAGAGTGTTGCTATAATACTGGATTTTTGAAGGGGGGGAGATGAGGTGGTGGAATAAAAAATAAGACAAATTCACACTCGAATTACATTTTCTCTGAAATCTCTTCTACACCTTCCTCCTATTTCCCACTGCTCACATTATGATGCTGCTCCAGTCAACTCCGCACGTCACAGCATCTGCAAAGATATCCAATAAAAGGAAACAGAGTGTCCCTTCCAATACCCATCTATGCCTGTGTTCTCTATTTAGACCCCTGCCTCAGGGTTTTAATTCCTTCCATCCTTACTCTCTAGTTAGCCCCTCAGTGGTCCTGATGTCTCCACTTATTGCTCAGGGCAGAGCTGATCAACTGCAGGTTCTGTGACGGCAACCAAGAAGCCATTTACAATTCCACAGCTGTTACTGATTTGGCAGCAGAATCATGGCAAATCTGAGGTTCAAACTCTCCCTCCTTATACAGAGGGAGAAAAAAACCAAGAACAAACAAAAAAAAACAAGAAAGGGGAAGGACTAGGAAAGCATCATGGATAAAGGACACAGCCCTAGCTGATAACCTTTTCCCCTGTACAAAGCAATGTAGAGACTGTTACACCATGTTAGTCAAGCCTGAGGTCCTATCCCAGCCAGGTTCCTTTCTTACCAGCAAACACCAGAGGAGAAGGAAGTCTGCAGCACATCACATTCCCCTTTTAAAGATCTACATGCTCTGCATATCACAGCGCGGTGCAGAGCTATCTTGGGTAATGCACGAAGAAGCGGGTCTCCGTGTGGGTTAATTCCCAACCCCATCCCCCTGCTTCATTAAGCTCTTTCAGCTTTCACAGACCAAAATGGAAGCAGCAGCAGCATTCTCTCATCCTGGATATTGATGACGAGAGAATTCATATAGAAGTGTTCATAAAAGTGTTTGTTTTACATGCAGTTTATCAAGGATACAGATCTACACTAAGTTTACATTAATACTTATGCTGCTAAGATCCAAGCTCTAGTAAAAACTGAGAAGGAAGAAAAATCGGAGTCTACAAAATCTACCAGATACACTCCCTTCCAAATAGGTGTAAACAATAAGTCTTAACAAGATTTTCCTCAGGACAGCTACCCTTCTATCCACTGGAAGAAATATGGGATACTATGGGGAAGATAAGAGCCTAACTCTTTGGAAGGAAACCAGGTAATTTGCCCAAGAGACACAAGGGTGCTTAGAACGAAGCAGCAACCTCAACTCCCTCTCAGACAAAAAAAGTCTTCCTCCATGTCTTAAATGCACACACTTAAGACAACCCACGTGGTACCTGAGCTCTGCTCTAGGTGCAAGAAAAAGTATGTTTGCAAACAGGAATGAACCAGGTTTATTTCCCGTATTGGGCAAAGAGATACTGAGCAATGAGTGCCTCGATTATTTCTGCATATTTCTGCAGTAAGTCAGCAGTGAGCAATGTATAGCAATTACTTTCAAGGTTTTGTTTTGCATCATGAATCATCTTCAACTTAACAACGTTAAGACAGCAGAAATAAAACAAACACCCAGAAGAGATCTGCTCAACTTGCAACTCCAAAGTATACTTTTAATGAATTTCATTGGAAAAAACCCAAACAGCCTTAACATTAGAAGTCAGCACAGCCAACTTAGAGGTTCTTCTGATGAAGGTTAGTTTGTGCTCTGCAATCTAAAATTACAATGGACAGGCCACTCCATTCCCACCTTTTATTCAGTCCTATTTTACTACTCCAAATATATACTACCTAAATTTGTATACTCTTTAACAGTAGTTAATCTTCAATTAAAATACCTAGAGCAGAAACTAAGATAACTGGTTTAAAAGGTAAAAGCTTATTGACAAAAACGTATTCTTCGTATTGCCCCTTTTTAATTCTGCATATTAAAAATGTCATTTTTATGACTCGAAAAAAAATCTTCAGGAATAATGAAGGCTAACAAAAGACTGAAGAGCAGTAATTTAAAAAGCTCCATATGCAGCATCCTGATTACTGTATCAGTCCCATTTCCATAACGAAGGGAGAAGTCACCAAACTGCTGCCTGTCCTTTCTGGCGACAAGGAAAGGGCAAAGAGGACAGCGTGTTTTCAAGGCATAATCCTTCAGGCTCTAGGGGAAGAGCACGGAGTCTCCTGCAGTACAACACATGGGTGTCAGTGTCCGGCACTCTTCTGGAATACGGTAACCCCGGCTCTGGTGGTCCCCGCACGTGTACTTAATTTGGAAGCAGCTGGGTTCAAAAGTTTATCCTCACTTTTTGACCTGCAAAGGTTTAGCGTGTGGGCGTGCACATGAGTGTGCACATTGTACCACACAAGCTGAAGATGTGCAGCCACGATACACACAGTGTGCGAGAGTTTACGTGTGTGGTTTTGCAGGCAGAACGTACAGCATATTTGTGATTATCCAGTATACATCGGAGTGATGTGCGCTGCATGAGCATTCAGCCGTCCCAAGCCAGACACAGCCAGGCTGCCTTTCCAAATTCAGTCTGCCTCTGGAATTTTTCTAACGTAATTTCAAAAGGACAAAATAATGAAAGAAATTTTTAATTGCAGTACTCCCTAGATAGAACAGATTCAAAGTGCTTCATAGAAAGTACAACGAAATGTCAAGCTTGACAACATTAATGTCACTAGCATGTCTACCATAGGTAGGTAAAGGACAGAACAGCCAGAGAATTATCTTCACATTCATAGTGTTTTACATCACAGATGCAGTGAGCTAAAAAAGTAAGTGAAGCAGGGGTGAAGTAAGTGAGGCAGGAAAACCAGAAAGCAGGAGCCTGGGAACCTCTAAGCACAGTCAGCTTATGATACCAGTGACAAAAGCACAGTCACAGACTGGTGGAACAGTCAGAAATCAGAAGTAATGAATTCTCCAGCCAACATCTGAATATTTCTTGAATTGCTCTAAAGCACTCTACAACTGCAGGCAGAAATCCCTGATCTTGGCACAAAGGACGTATTTTTCAACCATTTGTCATTTTACAGCTCAGACACAGAAGCAAGTTAGTGCCTATCAGCTGAGCTACGATAACTGCAAATACACTCCTCGGCACGTCGTGTGCACGACAGAGCATTTTCACTGGGATTTAAAGAGAGATCTAAGTTTATGAATTTATAGCACGTTTGTGATGGGGTCTGTGCATTCAGACAGGCACTATCACTCCGATAACAAACAGCGACTCATTAATCCACAGAAATGTGACAGTACAGTTGAGTGCAATCATCTTCTCGGCACTTGTGTTATTTTGAAATCTTGAATCAATTGTTTACAGAAGCTCTTCACTTGTGTTCACAGCGGTAAGTGCTCTACATACCACTGAATCTTCAGTAATTCCTAACGTGCAGCACGTATGAAACAGTGGCTTGTTTTATTTAAACAATAAAAACCAGCACATGCAATGGAGAGGAGTGGAAAACACACATTTTCAAACAAAACAAGCCCTTTGCGTTTGTTGATAAAGTTACAACTTCCAGTCAAAATTACACAGCAGTAACTCTATTACAAACCAGTTCCAAACACAACAGGGAGAAAACGCTCTGTATGCAACACAAATCAAGTAAAGTATGTAGGCATAATTGCACAGAAAATAAAAGTTACTGAACAGAAGAGCCCATACATCAGCAACTGAAACTGCAAATTAAAACATAAGATGGTGCCCCAGGGGGAACACTCAGCACAAAGACACCGCAGACGGCAAGTCTATGAAGACCAGACTGCTTGACCAATGCCAAAAACTGAGAGGCTCTTCAAAAGTTCCAGGGACATAAAGTGAAAAGTTAATGTTTAGAGCCACTGAGCACTTCAGACTTACTTGTGACATAAAAACCTATCCAGCTTTCCAGGGACATTTCCAGTTTTTAACTGCAATGTTTCATATATTGCATTAGCATCAGATCTGGTTCCCTAAAAGGTGAGAAATAAGGGTAAAAGCCCTCCAAAAAAATTGTACTTCCACTGCTACACAGGAGTCGTAACATCCAGCGCAACCGTCAAAGGAAACACTTCCGATTTGTTGTTTCAACACAGTAGTACCCAACTGCTTTAAAAAAATAAACAAAATAATAATAATTCAAATTATTTTAATAATAATAATGATGATGATAATAATAATAATTCTTCAAATAATTCAATAACAAAATAATATAATAATAATGTATTACTAAAGCAGACAAATAAAACAGAACTCCCTGAAGAGAGAGAGCAGCTCCTCCAGTGCCATGCAAGCCCCTGGCTGACAGCTCTGCGCAAGGGATACCAGCGCTTGCTGCCGAGTGTAGCAGGGACAGCACAGTCACTCTCACAAGTAAACTGGATCCTACCTGATTTGTGAGCATAAATTGGAAGTAACCCTATGGACGTTCAATGGTTGAAATCGGAACACAATTGAATCAGTAAGTGTTGCTCGTACCAAGGAAAACAGAGGAACAAGCACAGCCTCACAGGAGCCCTGACACCGTAACACAACTTGCTCCCAAGCTCTGTGACTCTCGTGGATAGACACCTGGATTGGAAATGGAGAAACCTACATCTAGGGAGTTTTTCTTGTTTGGCTTCTATCGGTTCACAGTATTATTTCATCTCTGTCTCAGCTTCCCCACTTATAACATGGAGTTAATAATGGTACAATTCTTTACAGATTACCTTGAAATATATGGCTCTCTTTTAATCTGAAGAAAAGCCACATATTATTTATTAAGTTCACAAAGTGTCACTGTTGATGAAACAGCCTGTTCCTTTTAATTTCATGTTTAAACAACTCCGCTGAGGTCTGAGGATCTTGATTTATTTCTGATTTTACAAATTTTTAAAAAGGATTTTCTTGGAGATGTAATTCATGAGTTTAACCTTTCATCAAATATGCTTTTGTTAAGCGCTGTTGAGCAGGCACATTACTCAAGGTCATAAACTAAGTCAAATCACAGGCAACTGAGCAGCTCCTGTCCTTGTTCCCTGCTCTCCATGCCTACCACAGAAGGCTAATTATTTTACAACAAAACTTGAGAAGTGTATTTTTTCCCCTAAAGCTGTATTTGTTCATTGTTTCATTATTTCTGCTTCCAGAGCATGAATTCATGCCTGCAGCTCATATTTTCCCATCAGAACCACAGTGCTTGATCCACCCATACACTATCAAGAAGTATCACGAAGATAAATCACATCCTTAAGCGGCATGGATTTGAAATTTAAACCACAACAAAAGGAAACGTAGACAGAGTTCAAAAGTTAAGTAAGAATCAGAAGTATCTCAGCTTCCCTAGGCTGTGGGTCTTCCAAGGTTGCTGGTAAAAAGAAACCAAAACACAAACCAAAACAAAACAAACCCCAAACAGCTCTCTATTTTTTTTTCCTAGAAAATTAAGGATAATATCTACTACCAATTTCTGTACCTGCATCCTCATTAGGGCTAGTTTTGGCCCACAGTATATTCATAAAGTAACAGCTATCTGCACCTATTTCTTCTATAATTTATAGAGAGAGGTTTTCTACCTTTGGTCTGTTATTTTGGGAAAGACCCTGTAAGAATCTCTGGAATATGGACATTCACCATTCCAGTATTTTTCTCCAAAATTATTCACAGAGAGGATAAAATCTTGCCACTGTCTCCTTTCTTTAAACCTTAATTGAAAAATAAAATGGCATGTGACAGAAGCCAACGACTGCTACTTCCATTGCATTAGAAGTCAGAAAGAAAGAACATCACCTACAAACAGTCCTGTAAGGTTCCCTTACCTTACACAGCCACAGACCGAGTGTCACTAAGGGCACTGGAGAGTGGTTTTTGGGGCACTTTGCCAGTTCCACCACCCTGGTGTGTGGCAGGAATACCCTTGGGTATCAAGGGCTTTGAAACAGGGAAAGTCCTGTCACAACACAATGTTCAGAAAGTACCAGAAGGAGAGTGTGAAAGAAGAGGCGTTTGCTAAAAACTCTTAGTGTCCTTACAACTACAAGACACTAGAAATTAAGGAGAATTATTAGATCATCCAGAGATGAGATATTTCCTGAATGTACATTTTCAGTTATCTTTCCAGACTGTTTCACAAGTCCTAGAAACTAGGCAATCACCAGCTTTCTTCTGAAGATTAATCCCTATTCACAATGGATCAAAACACACCACAACAAGAAGGAATTTTTAAAGAAAAGTATCAACAGTCACTAACACCAGGCTGCTGGCTGACCCAGTAACTAACCTAAAACCAAGCACACTGCAAAGACTCCAGGAGATGGTCCTATACCAGGGGTAAAAAATACCTGTAGATTTCTCTTCATTGCATTGCCATAAACATGCTGGCAACTTATTTAATCTCTCTAGGTCTCTGCTCCATGTCTTTGGATCATAGGTGACATCTCCCTTCACTGGGGTAGGAGAGGATAAACTCCATCTGCTTGTGAAACATTCAGGCACCAACAGGACTGCCATGACAAAATGTCAGGGAAAAGGACTTGAAACAGTTACTATCCATTACATTCATACTTAAATACAGCAACAAAATTCACACATGAATGTACAAGAATTCAAACTGTCCAGCTTTGCCCAGAATTATGCCAGACAAGAACTCTGCATATAGCACATACGCTGCTAGAGCTCAGTCTTCTGCAAAACGCCATGCCTTAACCTCTTTACCCTGTGCTAAGATAAGCACAGATTGTGGTGAGTTATTTAAGCATCTAAGACGCTGTTTAACATCCTGTTTAACATCTTTATCAATGATCTGGATGAGGGGATTGAGTGCTCCCTCAGCAAGTTTGCAGATGACACTGAGTTGGGAGGGAGTGTTGATCTGCTGAGGGTAGGAAGGCTCTGCAGAGGGACCTGGACAGGCTGAATCCATGGGCTGAGGCCAACTGGATGAGCTTCAACAAGGCCAAGTGCCGGGTCCTGCACTTGGGTCGCAATGACCCCATGCAGCGCTACAGGCTTGGGGACGAGTGGCTGGAAAGGACCTGGGGGTGTTGGTGGACAGCAGGATGACCATGAGCCAGCAATGTGCCCTTGTGGCCAAGAAGGCCAATGGATCCTGGGGTGTGTGAGAAGGGGTGTGGTGAGTAGGTCAGAGAGGTTCTCCTTCCCCTCTGCTCTGCCCTGGTGAGACCACATCTGCAATATTGTGTTCAATTCTGGGCCCCCCATTCAAGAAGGACAGGAACTGCTTGAAAGAGTCCAGCGCAGAGTCACAAAGATGATGGAGGGAGTGGAGCATCTCCCTTACGAGGAGCGGCTGAGGGAGCTGGGGCTCTTTAGCTTGGAGAAGAGGAGACTGAGGGGAGACCTCACTCATGGTTATAAATTTGTAAAGGGCGAGTGTCAGGAAGGAGCCAGGCTCTTCTCTGTGACAGGCAATGACAGAACGAGGGGCAATGGGAGCAAGCTGGAACACAGGAGGTTCCACTTAAATTTGAGAAGAAACTTCTTCTCAGTGAGGGTGACAGAGCACTGGCCCAGGCTGCCCAGAGAGGTTGTGGAGTCTCCTTCTCTGCAGACATTCAAAACCCGCCTGGACGCCTTCCTGTGTAACCTCATCTGGGTGTTCCTGCTCCAGCAGGGGGATTGGACTGGATGAGCTTTGGAGGTCCCTTCCAATCCCTAACGTTCTGTGATTCTGTGATAGGAGTGTTATGGTTTAAGGGTTACCAGCCTGAAAGGGAAGGACAGGTGGTGTCTGTAGGACCCTGGGGGTCACAGATCAGTTCCGTTCCCTCCCCTTTCCAGCCACAGTCTATAAAAAACTGAGGAGGCCTTAGGCTTTCCCGGGCTTTTCCTGGTTTCCTGGGCTGTTTCCTGTCGCATCTCGGGACGGCTGGGCCTGGCTCCACGTGCTCGGCAGCATCCACCACCACCTGCTCCCCGGCACCACTGTGGTCCCTGGTGACAGTCACTGCGGTCACAGCAGCCACAAGGCACTGCTTGGACACTGCCACTGGGGACTGCTGGGACTGGGTTTTGTATAGAGTTAAATATCCTTTGTCCCTTACTAATTCCCTTTTCCTTTCCCCTGTTGTTTTTTCATTAAACTTGTTACAGTCTTAACTTCCAACCTTATGCGAAGCATCTTTTTCTCTATTCTCTATTTCTACTTTCTATTTCTCTATTTTCTCTATTCTTTTTCTCTATTCTCTATTTTTTTAATCCTCCCCTGAGAGGGTAGGGGACAACAGAGAGAAAATCCTGCTCCCTGAGCCTTAAACGGAGACAAGGAGGTTCAATCTGAACATGAGGAAAAACTTTTTTACTGTGAGGGTGACAGAGCACTGAACAGGCTGCCCAGAGAGGTTGTGGAGTCTCCTTCTCTGCAGACATTCAAAACCCGCCTGGCCGTGTTCCTGTGTAACCTCATCTGGTGATCCTGCTCTGGCAGGGGTTGGAAGGGATGAGCTTTTGAGGTCCCTTCCAACTCCTGATATTCTGTGATTCTGTGATTCTAAGCTGCTTGAATGCATTCCTACATTAAATATATTACTTTTGTCACTCCTGGTTTTTTTTCTTTAATTATCAGTGTAACATTTGCAGACAAACAGCCCCGCAAAAGAAAAGTTTCCTTGTCTAAGCAACAAATTAGATGGCTTGAGCAGTGAGGACCCAGACATCCAGAAAGAGTTAGGACAAGTCCCAAGATGTGCTGCCGTGAAAAACAGAAGTCATGGAAATATAGAAACAAAAGTCTCAGGGTATTGTTTTGTACCAAAATAGATATTCCTATTTTTAGGAAAAACAAAACAAAACCAACCAAACCAGCAAATGTATTGCTGAACTGTGACTGGTCTGGAAAAGGGAGTTCCCTGACTATATAAGATTTGTCAACCTCACCCAAAATAAAGCAAGCAGAGTCGGTTGTTTTTAAAATCTGTTAGGACCAAGTGACCCTTTCAAGACAGTTAAAGTTTATTCTAATCTCTTCCATTGTCCTGAAGCTCCTGTTTTATCTTAGTCACTTCTACAGTCTAGTTTTTCACAAGAACCTCTGAATCCATCCTTTAGGTCGCTTCCTGCCCCATGCACGTCTCTTGAGTATGCCCGAGGGACCAGCACCCACTGAGACTGCACAAGGGGTTCCTGCACTCTCTGCACTGCACAGAAAAAGTCTCACCCCCTTCCTGAAAAACTTGGGATGAGACAAAGGATGCCACATACAATCCCGTACGTCAGGAGCTCGCTGTTCAGGAAATCAGTGATTGAAAGCAGTATCACCATATACAGCTGAGCAAATGATAAAAAAGAAATAGTACACTTTCCTTCTTGATGTTACAACTGTGCCTGGTAAGAAAAAAGGGGAGATCAGCAACTGCACTGGGATGCAAAGAGCCAGCAGCATGGAATAGCGCTCCAGATAATACAAATACTCACTTTTCAAGACCTGGAACATGCAGGGATCATACACGGCTCTCCAAAGAGCAGCCAAAGTGCATGTGTTGTCTTGGGTCAGTGCTGAGCAAAAGCCCATGCTTAAATTAACGAAACTTCTTTGGACACAACAGAGTGAAATCAAACAGCGTGGATGTTCAAACTGCAGCTCCATCTTTCTCCGAGCGTTACGTACAGCAATGCATACAGCATTCTTTTGTACAGCCTTGGCTGCAAGCCCGCTGGTTTCCCCACTTAATGCTGAGACGCGCTGTAAAGCTTTTATATTTGTAGAAGCACATTGAGAAAGTGCTTGAAAAGTGCCAGGACATGTCTGAAATTGCACCAGCCTGTACCATCTTAAAATGGCATTAAAATTAATAATTAAGACACAAATAAAACAGGTCTAATAAACCAAATTTAATAAAAGAAATAACTTTAAAACTACTGCAATCTTTCTACTTTCATGATGACCAAATACAGTACACTGGATCAGCTTTCAGCTCTCACCAAGGCTGGGGGAAGGGGAAAGATTCATTTAACAGTCGGTCCCCTTTAGTCATACAAAGCTGGAAGGAGGCAAAAGGGTAATAATTTAGCAATGAAGAAACTCCAAAGACCTAGAAAAGCATGGCAGCCTCCAGAGATGGGGTTTGCCAAAAGGCTATTTTAGGGACGGATAGGGCTACAAAGCTGCTCTTAAGCTTCAATCCTTCAAATAAGCTCATAAACTCAGAAAATATTTATCTGTAAGGGTGGCAGTCCAATAAAAGTTTTATGAATGTTTTAAAACTGCCCTGTCAAGGGGCTAGCCGCTCAGTCACCTCCCTCCCTCCTAAAAGACAACACATGCAAGAAAGCAAGCTCATGTGTCAGGTCCCTAAG
>NW_010193167.1:10319-11187 GCF_000695765.1 Mesitornis unicolor
GGGTGCCCGAGCAACAGCTCCGCTCCTCCTGCGCCCCACTAAAAACCCAGCCCCACGCCTCCCCCGTCTCTCCCATTGCTGCTGGGAAACCTGGCACAGCCTTCCCTCTGCTACCACAGGAGACGGCATCTCTAAGCCATCACTGTCTCTACCTGCTTTCTCAGATCTTTTTCTCCTCCTGTTGGCTATCACCTGCAGGGGAAAAAACTTTAAAAAATCACTACATGTAAATAAGGGCCACCATGGGGAAATACAAAACCAATCTGGTTTTAGAGTTCGTATTTCTAAAAGCATCTTGGATACAGTTTGTGAGAACATACTGTTCACGTTCTCCAATGAACCGGTCACCGTTCATTTGGCACTGGCTTACAGAGATGGACAGCAAGCCAAGTATAAAGGGTCAAGAAAAACCCACTTTGGACCACCACATATCCCATTTTTTGTTAACACTTCAGGCTTAAGAGGAAAATCATGCTTAAGTCATGCAGACAAAGGCAGCGATTTTAAGTAAAAGAACATAAAATTCATTAATGAAACTGTGTGAAGCCTGGAAATTCCAGACAGAAGAGGGATGCTGCTTCTCCCTCTCACCACACATTTTTTTCCTTTCCTATCTCCCCACCATCACCAAATCTAAAACTTCCCCCAAAGCCTGGCACCTTCCTCAAAATCCAGAGGGGTGGGAAATAATCACAGGCAGCAAAATAAAAATGGAATGGAAAATAAGAGCCAGTGGCAAACAAAAACCTGTTTGCAGCCAACCAGACTCTCCCCGCTCACGTGCAGAATTGCCTCCACAGTAATCACGTCCGACTACCAGGAACAGCTTTCAAAAACATGAACTTCACTTCGTTTCCCATCATTCCGC
>NW_010193167.1:11218-17160 GCF_000695765.1 Mesitornis unicolor
TCAGCAACGCCATCCTGCGTGGCTCCTTTATTTTTTCTTTTCAAGTAAGATGTATATAAACTTAAAACCAGCACAAAGCCCCCAGGCTAAACTACTCCAACCTCCTACGGCCGGGGGTCTGACACACGCGGGTGCGACGCAGCACCCACGGCTCTCCAGGCCAGCGGTGGAGACGTGAGGCTGCGACCAGCCCAGGGATGGCTGGCAGGACAGATGTTTCCTGTCACCAGTGTCATGTTTGTGTTGTTAGAGACATTTTTTTTTTATTTAATGTATTGTGTTACGCCATCTATCTTAGTGAACTGTTTATCTTGTAAAATTTTTTAAATTTTCTTATTTTCTTGGTATCTGCATTATCTAATATCATGTATACTGTTATAATCTTGGTTTCATGCAGTGGTTATAAACGTTGTTGCAACAGTTATTAGACAGAAACTCACGTAAATACAGACACACAGATGACTAATTTACTTTACAGCAGTTCTGAAATGCTGTAACACGACTGTTTCCCCAACACACTTCTCTACTTAAAAAAAAAAGAAAAAATAAAGAAGAAGAACAGACTGGAGGGACAAGATCCCATCTGCCTTCCCCTAGGATTTCAAAGCAGCAGTTTTCCTGTAGATTGCACAACGCCGTGCTGTATTCGAAGCCTTGTCGGCCACTTCTTTCTAGGGGAGCGGAGCAGTTTGCTGAGCCAGAGCTTGGCAGGAGTGAGTGCTCTGTTAGATTAAGTTTCAGTGTAAAGTTCTCGATAGGAATCGGAGCACCATCCCTAAAGTGCAACGGGAGGGTAAAACGCCAACCATCAAGACGGATGGTTTGTTTTTATTTTTACAGAGATTTTCTAAACCTCAACTTTCACCTCTTAGCCCCCTCCCCCTCTTGTTCTCAGTCACCTCCAATAGCCCATCTGTCTGCTTCATTTAATAGAAACCTATATTTCCTAGCTAATGGATGCATTTGGCTAAGAAGATAATCTCTTTGTGTTCGCTTCAGTTGTCACATTCCTGTTATCATATTAATACTGATTAAATACGAAACCCAACATCTAAGTCAGACCCCACACATTATTTAAAAGCGACAAGATGTTCATATTTTGGCACTGGGAAACCACAGCCAGCATGGAAGTGGCCTCCCCCTCCCACTCAGAACACCCCGCCTTTCAGCTGGGATGCCACCCATATGGATTTTTACTGGACAGGATACTTCAATAGCGCCGTCCTACTTGAGGACAAAGTTCAGGTTTCCTGGAAAGCTCTAGGACTGGTAAAAACCTATCCCAATAAAACTCTGACACTGCAGGTCAAGCAGCATGACACTGGGGGTTACAAGACAGGAAGGGTCAGTACAGATATTAGCGCTATCAGAAACATCCAGTGGCAATTCAGAGTCCACACTTGTGCCTCAGTTTCCCCAGTCTGCATACAAGAATATTTCACAAGCTGTGATGCAGGTGTGTGGCTACTTTATTAATGTCTGTTTGGGTCTGCACAGCTACAGACTGGGGGATGCTACAGAAAAATGAAGTACAAATCACCAAACATCAAATCAGCAAAAATTAATGCAACAAATCCTGGGATTTAAGCCAACTTCATAGCATGTCATGTTTTAAAAGCAGCCGGTCACACGCATGATAAAGCGCACTTCTAACGCTGAGCAAAGTCATCCTCAAATTCCAGAACAACTCCACTCTCCAGAACTACCTTGCAACAGGACCCAGATGGATTTGCGCCGTTCCTTTCTCACTCCTCGCACGACCACCACCAGCCTCTGGGGAGGAGGGAGACTGGGATACGATAGCCATGAAATGAACCTCATGAGAGACAGGCTCCAACTCACCACATTGTTCAACATGCAACCATCACTAATTTTTAAATAAAATTATTAACATGCCTACTTATTTATTCAGGGTTTATCCTGTTCAATTTAATGAGCTACCAGTGGCAAGCCAATAGAAGCACAAATTAGACTTAACCTCAAAGTTCTGGTGAAATTAGTCACGCGTGTCACTGATTTTTCAACACTTCAATTCCTTAATAGTCACAGTGAACTTTGTGTGCAAATATCAAGTCAGAATGGAAGCACAGCAGTTACACACACTACGTGTGCAAATTACTTGTGCGTTACTGACGACAGAGCCAATGTCCAACCACTGCGATCGCATTCACCTTTCCTAGAGACCAGGCACAAGCTGCAGATGCTCCACTCAGCCCATACCTTTCCTAAAAAGGGATGCAACACCTCCTGAGCAGCACTGAAGCAGATGAGGTTATACCATGGTCAGCAGAGCTCCCCTGGGATGTCAAGAAGGCTAACCTAACCTTCTGAGATCCGTATAAACAAACAACTGAACATGGAGAGCCTTGAACCAAGGGGCTGCTGTTTACCTAACCCCTGAACTGCAAAAGACATCAATCCCTGCCTTATTAAAGAAATGCGTATGCCAGCCAGGCAGGCCTCCTCGATCAGCTCTCTCCGTTCACAGCTCCTCCGGGGTCGGAGGAAGTTCCAACAGACCCCATTCCATAAATAAAACCCTTCTGGCTGGCGATAACTAAATTGTATTAAGACTGGCTCAGACAGCTTCAATTAGAAATAATCAGCAGGGGTGGACTGAAATACCTCCATCAATTTGCTTACGGCTGGACTTGTCCTCCTTTTCCATCCCAAACCAATTCTAACTACCTGGCTTGATGAAAGTATCGGAGAATCCATAACATGCTTCCACTTATTATATGGGTAATCCATATGGACCTGTGCCCTGAAATCAGAGCCACATCTAATATAAGAGTAAAAACCTGAAGTACAGAGAGAATCAACAGGTCTTTAACAGGAGATTCCCAACCATCAGCAAGCAAAACCAGGAAGCTTCAGATTCTGAATAACACAGACCCCTTCCCCACATTTGGAGAATTTCTCTCTCCTTAACCATTCTGAAAGCAGCCATTTGTGTACATTACAAATCCATCCTTTCATTATGAAAATTAGAGAAAGTAAGGTTATTCAACCAAGCTCATGTGCTAAACTCTACAGCACAGCCTCCTTACGAGCATCAGTACCTTTTTCTGTAATATTATGAGCTTTAATAAAGATGTTTAAAATCTGTTGTTAATCTACCTGTAATTTTTTCCAAATGCCAAATAAAATTGATTTTTTTTTCCCCCGTGCTTATAAGAAACAAGGTCTAAATGAGAATCACTCCTGCTTTTGCTCCAGCATGTTTACTCTGAAACCTAATCACATATTTAAGAGTAAACACCAGTGAAATGCACAGTGACCAACTGGACAGAAATAATCAGTTACTCTTTTCTCACAGGTGTGAGAAATTGATTTCTCATACGAATAAATTGGCAAACATTAAAAGATAGACACATGTTAGGATTTTCTCCAAGAACTTCTATTTGGCCTTCATATGGCTCAGTCAATGGAAAAGGATTCTTAAAATATTCAACTTCTTGTAAAAGGAAGAGCGACTCAAGACAGAGCCTGGGTCATTAAACCAAAGCTTAGGTTTCACTTCAAGTGAAAAATAAAAATGCTGATAATTTAACTGAATAAGTCAATCTTGTTCTGAAAGTGTGCAATTTCAAGACAGAAAAATAAAAAAACCAAACAACTAAACCAATTACATTATGTCCTCAAAACATGAAGAAAAACTAGGGAAAAAAGTCAAGGACTGGGGAACCAGGCACCAATTTCCACATGAACTCCAGAGGGGCTATAATCTTCGTGCATCTTCTGAGGAGGTACTTGTGAGTCGATTGTAATGAGCCATGAAAGGAAAATCCTCAGTTCGTGATATGCAGCCTGCTCCTGTCAGAAAGCATTCTCTAGCACATTTTCAGTCCTTGAAAACATCTTCTTCTCTGGTGCCTGCAATGGTACCTGGCACACGCTGCTTGGCACAGCCCATGTTACCATTGTGCTAGCTTGAAAAGATTATTCATTGCAATCATAAAGAAAACAAACGCATATTCTTCGTGTTGTATTCACATTATAATACCAATCCTGATGAGCTGATACCTTAGGAACATGCAGGCAAACAGTCCCTTGCCTAACACATTCATACATTAACTGGTCTAATTAGAAAGAGAGAATGGTATTCTTCTTTCATAGACTGAAAACTGGGAAGGTAAACAAATGCATTCACAGAAGTAAATATGTACCTGGCAGCAAAACACCTACTGAATTAAAAATCCTCAGGCGTACAGCAAAAGACTGTACCACACAGTGGTTTTCATTTATATACAAAGAGACAGTTTAGGATGAAACAACAAAGTAATTGAAGGGATGGCACAGGTCCAGTTTCTTGGTTCAGGGTGCTGTAGTTATTAATACACTTAACTTTATAAAAAACCAAAAGCGGCTGAGGCTGTTCAGGACTGTGTGGGCAAGGACGGTTGGCAGAGGAAGGGGCTGCAGAAGTAAGAAGAGGTAAATGGCCACAGACAGAACCGAGTGAGGAGGGGAGAGCAGAGAGAGATCGGGGTAAGGCATCGGAAGAACGGAACTGTTACTCACCAGTAACACGGGAGAACAGGTTCTCGGAATTAACAGTGAGGGGGGAAAAGGGTGGGGGGAACTGAGGGCTCAGAAGGTTAAAAAACTACTGTGATAAAACCCTCAGCACAGAAGTACGCAATACGGAATACTTGTTATTGAAGTTACCACCTCAGATATCAGACCAAAGACTTTTCTAAGCAGGATGATGGTTTTCTCTACCTACAACTTTTAGTCCAGGTATTAAGTACTTTTAAAGTTTTTTCTGCAGTTTATTTTTTATTTCTTAAATGCAGTAGGCACTGCAGTTACAGGCAGGAAATGCTTCTGTTGCTTACGTATAATATTACACAAAATCAAGGCACAGCAGACCCCCCCATCAAAACAGGTCTATTGAAGCTCCAGTTATTTCCTATTCTTTATTAAACACCAAAATCCTTTTGTGAAAACACAAACCAAAGACCGCTTTACACTGACTTCCTTGAAATCAATGCACACTATTAACAACAACTATTTTTTTTGTCCCCAGACTCAAAACACGGATCAGCCTCTCAAGGTTAACGTCCTTGTCACACAACAGTTCTCGCATCCACTAGGCACTGGCCGCTGTTGTGAGTCAATACTTCAAATGACCCACAATTTGCAAACCACAAAGCTCTGTGTCTCCAGGAAGCTCCCATGGTGTATGTTTTCACTCAGGCTTCAAAAAGATATCAGAATAAACACTGGTGGAAAGGGAAGGTGAAAGGCCCAAGGGATGAATGAAGAAAATGCAGTAAATAAGCACAGTTTACAGAAAGGGAGAGAAATTTCATTGCAAGAGGGCAAACTGAATGCATGAGCTACTCCTGTGGAGACATGTAATGGGATGCAAGTTATATTACATAAAAGATTGGAACATAAGTATTTTCCACCCAAAGACTGCAAAGCCATGAGTGAGGACTGTAATATCCAGAGACGGCAGCATCCCATTTTGCACATAAGAAAGCAAAAATAAAGGTGAAGGAAATAATTTCTTGTCTGCTATTGTATAAGTAAACTACAGAGCTGGGAACACAATCGGGATCTCATGGCTTCCACCTCTTTGCTCTACATTAACAAGAGAGCTCTTGGAGAAAGCTGCCCACTAGGAGTAGGACAGAGCACATCGCCCATGAGCAGCTCACCCTGAAATCCCACGGCTCCACCTGTGCACAGAGCACTTCACGATCATCTCTCACCAAAATAAGCAGCCCTTCAAAATAAAACTCCTCCTTAATCATTTAAAGTAAAGGCAGCAATTATACAATGTGCAAGTCCCCAGCACACTTTTGGAGCATTTAATAATCACTGTGTTTTGGCAGTTCAGTCCCATAACTGCATCCCCAGGGAGCCTCCAAATCCCTCGCATTCAGCTGTACGGGCAGCAGCTAAGGCCTTAGCAAGAAAAAGGGCCTTTC
>NW_010193168.1:0-5592 GCF_000695765.1 Mesitornis unicolor
CTTCTCTGTATCTTCTGTCACCGGGGCACCAGCCCACCAACTCTCAAGCCAGTGAGAGTCTGATCACCAGGGATACCACAGCCATTAAAAAAAATATCTGTTAATAAAAAGGCAGTTGAAGACCCATGCCAGTCTCTCTTGGGAAACCTTTATTTTAACCTCACTCTGATCCTATTTACAACTGAAAAATAATATTCTGAGCAGATACGTTTAATAGCTACAGTATTTTATAACCTCACTTAATATAGCGCCTATATCTTGCCAAATTTAACTGTTATCTTTGTTCCTGTGTTGCAGAAGAATACTGGGTTAAGAACTTCAGAGAAAACCAGAGACATTTTTAAAAACTTAAAGAAGATGTTCCTTATTTTTATTAGGGAAGAAGTCTTCTGCTCCGTTCAGGAAAAACAGCACCAGATGCGAGGGTGAAATGAAACCATGGAGTATGTCTGAACCCTTTGCCGCATGTGGAGAACAGCTATTTCACTTTCTCTAGACTTGGGGAGGGTTAGGGAAGAAATACTAGAAGAGAAACTGATGGACAGAATTAAGTCATATTTGGAGAGTTTCTCATCTCTGGCACATTATCTTTTCGTCTTCTCTTACTAATGCCCTTGTTAAAAAGAATTTGAAACTTTTCCCCTCCCCAGGCAGAGACCCAGACTATCATTTACTACTTACCCATTATCTACATTTTACTCTCCTGAAGGATAAATCTACATCGCCCTGACAGTTGTGCTGAATGGCAGTGGCTTATGGACTAAGCCATTTATTTATCTAACTACAACCATATGTTTTAACCTGCTACGAAATTATGAAATACTTCCCATCAATAGTCTAAGTTGACTTGCCTAATATGAATGTACAGCATTTCTGTACTCCAAACAAACAGAGCGTGAGGAGGTAAATAGCAGTTAACTGTATTCATGCCTTATTAGACACAGCTGCACAAACAGGCTGTCGGACTCAATCAGAAAATACTGTACAAGTTTTACGTGTGCCCTTCACTTCTGCAGGCAATGTGACTACTTCAAATAACAGGAACACTCACAGAGCCATATGCTATTTGTTTTCAAGGCACACAGAGGCAAACACCCTTGGATGGAGTGGTGCAGGGGGGAACATCCAGAGAGAAATTTTATTTTTCCTCCTGTGGCTACTACTACATTTAAATTAACAAAGCATTCTCATAGAATACATGAAAGAGTAAACACAGAGAAAACAACACTACAGAAGCCTCAGACTGGGTAAATGCAGGTCATTTCTAGGTATGAAGCGAGTATTTCCTTTTGCTTTTTGAGGGGAAGAAGCAATCTTGTTACACCAGTGTGTCTTGTATCAGCCCTCATGCTGCTCCGTGCTGAGCTGGGAACACCACAGGCAGCAGGCACCTTCCAGCATAAATCCACTTTTGTCAGGCCAATGGTATGCTGAATTTAATGTTCTTGTACCCAGATAAGTGGCTATGAGTGAAACAGGCCGGCATCCAAAGAGGTATCTTCTTAGATCAAGAAAGTTCCTAGAGAAACTTCATGGGAATAAAAGGTAACATAGCTGAAGAGACATGAACTGAAAGAAATCTAAAGAAAGAAAACTATTATAAAAATATATATCTCAATTTTCCAAGAAACCTCAGGAACATGTAGACAATACTTACTAGCATTGAGTCTTTTGTCTGCTATACATACGTGTGGGATAGCAGAGGTGGTAGTAACCATTTAGATTAAATTCTAGTATTTTAGACCTCTCCAAGAGGCCTGAGTTAGGGTTACAACTTTAAGCAGAGGTAACTGGTCATCTCCAAGAGGATGCAAGGCAATGAATTCACAGGCAGACCTCTGACAAGCCGGATTTGATTTTAAAAAGTGATTCTTTGTGGCCTACTTCAGAGGCAAAATTCCACCAAGAGTCTGTTGGATGAGTCAGCGTGTTGCCTTCAAACAGGACCTGCTCTTCTAACCTAGAGAAGCAGAGCTGAGCCTGCCTTCATTACTGGAAGCAAGCAAATAACACATCAAAAGCAAGTCTATACATCTACAAACAATGGTATAATAATTTATAATAAACTAAAATCTACCATGGCTCCACAGCTGGACTGAGTGCCAATCACCGTGTTGCAGAGCACTGTCTCCATGTGTAGCTTCCTTTGGGGATGGAGAAGGGGATGTGATATGACCCACTTCCATTGAAAACATGGCCAAGAATAAGGCAGAGTGTTGAGAGTTCCCTAACTCACTGCAGGTTCAATTTCATCACGTAAAAGATAAAATCTTAAATTAGGAAAAGTGGTTAAGTCCTAGACCACCCCAATCTTGGCTGACCTGAAAACTCAGAAAACTAACACCACCTCATTTTCCATCAGGTAAGCAAAATCAAATTAGGAATATACCTACTTTCCTAATGAAAAGAATGGTTTTGGGAAAAATATTCTGAGCACAGTTGTGCGTTCAAAGAGCTTTATGACCAAGAACAGATGATGTAGGCAGAGGTAAGAGCTGCGATTTGAAGGCAGCAGTCACAAAGACATGTGTGCACAGGCATGTCAAGACTCACTAAGGTTTATTTTTTTTTTCTGGGGCAGAAATCCTTTAGCATATTCTGTGGAACACAAGAGAAACAGAGAGGCTAGGCTTACAGCTAGGGATGAGTACTGTGCCAATGGGACTATCTGCTCTCCAGGTTGGGGCTGACAAATGCCCAGAAAACCCAGATTGTGGGAAAAGGCAGATCAGCGTGCACCTGTATGTCTGCACATGTACCCCGTGCCCAGAAATGTCTGTGACACAAGGAAGTGTGTGGGCCCATGGAAAGGGAAATATGCAACTCATTAAGGTAGGGAGACAGCAGGAAAGGCAGCCCCACTGTTAATTTTGGATGTCGCCCACAGTAAGGTTTTCATTAATTTTCAGTTGTGTTGTTTCTCTGCTTTCTCCTTGACAGTTTGTAGGACATAATCAAGTATATCCTCCAAAAAATGAGGAAAACTAAGCTGACAGACTAAAACAATCACACTCAAAAACAGAGATACAGTGCTGGCACTATCAAACTGCTTTGACGATAAGAGATTTGATAGGCAATTTACTGCCTTTGAGCTAACAACCACAAAGATAAACAGTTCCTAAGAGCAAAGCTCCTACCACAGGATGCTGTGCTTTATGGTGTTGATTTCATTACTATTACAACACAACCTGGAATCTTACCTAGGGACAACACATGCTCTGTAAAAGTAAGGCAATGTTAATTTTCTTAAAGACTATAATAAAATTAGCGAAAGCAGACAAAACCCAAAGGTAAATGCAGTTCTGCTCCAGACCTATATCAGGGGCAAAATTCAGTTAGGGTTCATTAGCTAAGAAACCCTATGTATCTTCTCAAAAAACCCACAAACCTGCTTTTCTAACCTAAACAATGACAAGCTGAGTGAACCATCTTGACTGAAAACATCCAAAAATATACCAAACAAGTATTTTTAATCAAAAAGCATGGGTGTCATAATGAACAAAATGAATAGAAAATAAAATGTTAGAGCACAGAGCTGCCTGCCTCCCCATCTCCATTCATGAACTACTTTGCCTGTCGAGTAACACATAATTAACACAAAATTAATGAGCTTACTAGTAGAGACTAAACAGCACAATAACATGCTTAATTCAGTACTCAGCAAAATCCTGCCAATTAACTTGTCCATCAGTAGGCTGAAGAATGGGCATTGCTAATGGGTTTTCTGTTAAAAGGCAAAAAGACAGATTAAGGGAATCTGCACTCTTGCACTGCTTACCTGTAACCATTAAAGCCACACCTAAAAAGGCACTGCTTACAGGTCCCTGACCCCAGTAAATAATATCATAGAATGGCTTGGGTTGGAAGGAACCTTAAAGATCATCCAGCCCAACCCCCCTGCCACAGGTAGGAACATCCCCCACTTATACCAGGCTGCTCTAAGCCCCATCCAACCTGGCCTTGAATACTTTCAGGGAGGGGGCATCCACAACTTTCCTGGGCAACCTGTGCCAGTGTCTCACCACCTTCAGAGTAAAGAATTTCTTCCTTATATCTAATCTAAGCCTCTTGCAGTTTAAAGCCATTAGCCCTTGTCCTATATCACTACTACATGCCCCTGTAAAAAGTCCCTCTCCAGCTTTCCACCTTCAGGTATTGGAAGGCTGCTATAAGATGCTGCTGCCAAGAATGCATGAATCCTTCATTTTGTTATATCCGAAACAGTACATGACATTTTTCTGCAGGTTAATAAGCCAACAGATTTGCCCAGTCCATTTGAGACATTTCTCATGGTTTTGGAAGAGTTCTCTTTTAAAAAATGTTTCACTACTCAGGCTGACCCATGCTAGTAATAACAGAAAGAAATAAGATACACTTTTTTTTTTTGCAAGGGTGGCAACAATCTCCTTAAGAAGTTAGGGACTACAAAGCACATCTTGCCACTAAAATAAATCTGGTAGCATGCAACTCTGTCAGTGGAGCAACACATACAGCAAAGCAAGGGCTTGCTGGGAGTACACACAACAGCAGCTTTGCCTCTTGGAGCACAATTATCCATGTAAGAGTAAATGGTGGCTCATTCAATATTGTTAATATTGTGCTTCTCCGCAACTCCTCCATGCATACTGACAGGGAGTCAAGGCATCTGCCTTTTGGCCCAGTTAATGTAATATTTTACAGTAAGTAAGCAGTTAATATTACATTTTAAGGAGAAAAGTCACAGGGGAGAAAGAACAGCAAGCGACAGGCAGAGCTGTAGCTCCGCACAAGGATTCCCTGGGGCTAGTGAGAGGCTCTGGCTATTGCTGGTGCAACATGGGCTAACCAGATATCAACTGCCATGTAATTTCAACATGCATCTCAAAAGAAAAGTGACAAGAAAAACTATTAGTTGTTTAAACTTCTAACAAAATAATGCATGCATGTAGAGGAGGTGGTAGTAGTTTTCTTACTTCAGCCCCCTTCCAAGAGCTGACTCCCATTACCATCATTCATATGTCAGGATTCCTTTATTTTACAGCAAGTATTCTGTATTTAACAGTTCCCATTGACTTAATAAGTTTAGCTTCTTCTTCCCACAAGACTTTTTAAGTTTTATTAATGTGGACATTTGTTCACTTAAGAAAGCCATTTCTTTATTAAGTGCTCATTTTAGAGGCTCTACATGACTCTTATCTGGATACAAAATATTTGCTTTTTCAGAAAATGAGGGCGGGAAGTCTTTGCTTTTTAAATGAGAGCCGCAATAACAATATTTTGCAATTTTTCAGACCAAATGCAAACACATGTCTTTGACAAGAATACAAAAATGTACTCTTAACTCCTATGTGATACGGTAACCTCACTTAAGATATTTTAACATCCTGTCAACCAGACTTAGAAAAGCATAAAAGTTTTCTTTCAGCAAATTAATAGATTGTCACCAGATACAGCTTCTGTTCACTCTCAAAGGATTTATTTAGTGTTAAAACAATTCCTACCTGTATTTTATCTTGCTTTCAAAGTAGTCTGACAAGAGCATTCTACTCTCAGAAAATTAGTTTGACTAGAAGAGTTATATATATATACAAATACAGACAAGAAGAATTTTAT
>NW_010193169.1:0-1702 GCF_000695765.1 Mesitornis unicolor
TTTTCTGAAGATCATTGTTTTAATGCCACATGGAGTAGCATCCACTAAAAGACACAGTCATTACACAATCACAAACTGCTTTCACTAGAAGAATCCTCCCTTCAGTTAGTTATTTTTGGTTTGAAAGTCCACATTTCAGAGAAGTTTGGAGGGAGATGTATATCCAAACCCTCATCAAGTATTTTCTCTCCCTTACAAAGTAAAATTGTGCTACAGTATGTTAAAAAGCTTTCCACTGTTTAATAACCTATTAATTTTTTCCTCGCCTCATTTTCAGAAATACCCAAGTTATGCTCAGACACCTCCTGTAACAACTCAGCTTGAGCCAGACCAACTCTCACACAGATTTAGTTAAAGCAAGTTAGCAAATGAAAACATGCCTGTTAAAGGGAACTATGAAGCAATATTAATAATGATTTACAGCACAGCCGAAGACTGTGAAGAGGCCCAAATGAAAATCATTGCCCAGTTCTCATGTATTTTATAGCGCACCTTCTCTTTTAAACGTACTACAGTAAAACATCAAAATGAAGTGGTATAATCAAAACGACAGTGAGTCAATGATAGTCACTGAATGCAACTTGTAGTTTTATGAAGGATTTGGCATGTGAGCTGGTGGGAAACTTGACTATGGAGAAAGCTCATTTCTCATCAGGCCTCCTGTCAGTTGCTGGAAAAACTGAACCTTGTTAAGTAAAATGCAAACACAAGTTATCATCTCTGAAGTTTATACTTTTGAATTTATTCAGCTGCTGTCAAATAAAATCTCCCTTTCAGAGCAGTTTTGTATTTGTTTTAAAATACAAGCCATGCTTGCAAAGCTCTACAGAAAACATAACAAAGTCCTAAATAAATACATAAATTTGTCTGATACACAATTACTTCTCTGACCTTCTGGGAATTCAAAGGCTCCAGCAAATGTGAACTGGCTCAAGAAGCACATATTGTAGGGATGCTGGGCCAGCTCACTTAATGAGAAGATTAGGAACTGGCCCCATCCTACAGAGGGGACATCAGTCATGCTGTGTAATTCCCTCTCTGAAGGAACAAACTCCATCTGAAGAGGACTCGTTCTTCCTGCTCCTCCTGAGAGGTCACTTCAGATCCCTTCTTCCCCAGATCAACCCTCTGGAAATTGTATTTGCAGCCTACTGGCATCTGCCAGTTGTCATCATTGCAGCTTCCCTACACTCACAGAAAGAGATTCCTTTCTGAATACCAGAAATTTGGGTGAAATCAGTAATTGGAAAATATTCTAAGTAAATTTTTTTACTCAAACAAAACTATTAGCAATCCAAGTCTGATTTATCCATCTACAAAAGCTAAAAGTCAAATTTCAGTAACAGATACCAAACACTGAGTACAGTCCAAGAAACATCTGTAGTAGTCAGACTTATTTTTTAAACACTAATTTGATAAGAGCACGAAGCTTATGCAGTCAAAATCTGCTTTTGTAGATGCATCTTTAGTAACTCTGAGTCTATGGGTCAAGTCCCAAGAAAGAGATGCTCTACTAGCACTCCCACTTAGCACTTTAAATCCATTCTTAAAGCTATTTGTTGCTACTATATTATACACTTCAAAAGCAGAATACAAGGAGTTCCCAAGGCACTGAAAGGAAAACCAAAAAATATTCACTGGGCAAAATTATTCTTTACACGTACAAGTTGTGTTTTCCTTAATATAAGTAACCCCCCCCCCC
>NW_010193169.1:1733-67190 GCF_000695765.1 Mesitornis unicolor
TCTCATAAGAGTAAGCAGAAGAATGAAAGCAGAAAAATATGTGCAAAAACTCACATAACAACTTGGGATAGGAAAGCAGGTAGAATGTTTGTAGAAAGCACTAAAGGAAATCTAATTAAAATTCAAGCTAAAGGAAAATCTTCCCTTTAAAGTATTGCTTTTCCAAAAAAACCCCTGATATTTCACCTAAGATTTACTTCCCCCCGGGCAAAAAAAATATGCATATGCATCCATGGAAAAAGTCAGCATTTGATTAAAATCAGAACAGAGAGATCAAAGCACTTGTACTGGGAAGCACGGGAGCAGCAGCCTAAACAGGAGTGCCTGGAGCTACAATTCACAATAGCCTGGTTTGGAAACCACAAAAGGGACAAAAAAAGCAGACTCCTGTGCTTCACCATGATTGCTCAGCAGAAGAAGTCATGATGGAACATGAAAGACAGAGCCAAGGCCATAACCAAGAACAAGCGTGAAAGAAAAGTGAAGGCGATAGTTCTTCTGAAATCCAAAATGCTTAATTTTCAAATGAAAGTGCGAAGTAAAGCCTTCAACTTTTCAGCAGATTAGATATTCAGTGCACAAAAATAAAGTTTTCCATTCAGCTGAGGTAAGAAGTTAAAATCCTTCACCTTTTTTTTCTGTTTTTCTGTGCAAGTATCCAAAGATGTAACCTAAAAGGCAACAAATTCAGAGCTACCCACGCCTTCAACCCTCTGCCAAGAGTGTATCTATCCTTCCAATCCTTCAGCTGAGAAGAGCAATGAATTAAAGTCGCACTTCATAGATCTCCTCTTTTTCTCCTTAAGGAAGAAGGAAATCAAAGGTGTTACTATACTGAGATCTAAAGAAGCTGTGGCAAAAGCTTCAACTGTGTTCACTTCATTCTGGGTCCAAAGCTGCCAATCAACAGTTAAAACAAGACAACAAGGCATAGATTCTAAACCCCTGATTCAACAGAACTTCAAAACACTGCCAGCTTTGCAATGCATTTGCATAGGCATCGCTATTTTAAAGAGCATAAAAATTCTTTTAAGAATTTAAGAGTCTTGATTCCTACTGAATTCTAAATCTCAGAAATATCATCCTGAAGACTTCAGAAATGCAGAAAACTAAATGCCATTTTTAGAGCATCACGATTCTTGAGAACTTAAACTAGGATATACTGGCAAACATTTTCTTCTCCTTAAGTGTTTTGTAAGTCTATTCCCATTCCACAAAGCACTTAGCCCCACTGATTTTAAATGCCTACCATATAGCAACTCATTAAGTACATAAACAAGGCAAGCTTTCCCACAGATAGTTTATTTTTGGTGTATTTGATGATTCTCTGAGGAATCTAAGGCACCAGAAGTGATAACTGTTACAGCTTCAAAGCAGCACGGGACTAACAGCAAAGGCACGCAAAAAAACACTGAAAGGTAACACAGGGATCGAAAAGAAAGTTAAAAGTCACAGTTCAGTCCACTCAGAACCAAATTCTTGTAAAGAGACTTGATTTCTAAGCATGTGATGGACTCAGGAAATAAACAGTGACCTGCACCACTTCAGGGTCCATCTGCAAGCTCATGGAAAGCACATCTTCACCCAAGAACCTTCTTGTTGTGGCTCTTCCCTGTAAGTAACATTGACCTTTCAGGCTCTCCCACCACAGCTGAATACAATCCCTCAAAGCCCTCCCAACTGAAATTCTCAGGAACCTGCCACAACAAAAGAAACAGATGAGGTGGGTTATTCACCTTCCTCCCCTATGTAACTCATAATTCTCTGCAGACCAGCTGTCCTAAAAGCTAGTGTATGATTTCATCTTAACCGGGGTAGATGCCTACCTACACTCAGGGTGAAGATGAGTTTCTCCACTGAAGAAGCTTCACCCAATCAATAAAGGTATAAATATATACATATATATGCATTTTGTAACTAGCAGGTCAGCCCTCATCATATAAAACTAACAACTTTTTGCAAAAGAGTAATAATCCATGCAATTATTTCTTCTTGATAGGAAGAAAGTTATTACTTAGAATTATTACAGATCAGTGGCAGGAGGCAGTCTGCTACCTATTGCTGCTCCTGTGCCATTCCTCCTTACAAATTTCTGCCTGTGATAGAAATAAAAGCAGTAGGAAGGTAAACACATCAACAACCTATACCACAAATCTCTGCCAAAATACCTTTTGTTGCAGATGAGCTTAGAGGAGGAAGGAGAAGCGAGGCATACAGGTAGGCAATCCCACGGCTGCTGGCAGCCATACAGGGAAAGCCCTGAACACGGACATGCTTCATCAGAAGTCTCTGACTTCACTTTTACTGTCTGAAGAGGAGATACAATTTCTAAACAGGAACTAAGTCTTTCTGCCAATATTCTGTGCATCTACACCACCAGACGATTGTGTCAGCAGTGCCAGTATGCCTGTACTAGCAACACCTCTCCAATACATCTGCCTGTATAGCAGAAAAGGGTACTTACAGACACACAGAGTTCATCCCCTTAAAACAGGAGTCTCTTTAGCTACACATAGATACACCAGACTGTCAATAAGACTCTAGCTTCCATTACCTTTACACAGATTTATGGGTGTTTTTGTATTTCATTCTACTAGGACTGTATTCAGTGGTAAATCACAACCATTTCCTCCTAAATCCAGACCTTTTATGTTATAGAGGAAGAACTCCCAGGTATGATTGATATTCAGAGCATCTTTTCCACTTGAAGATTTCAGAAATCCAGCAGAGATGATTTGTCCTGTTCCATGATCAATAAAACTGTTTTATCTTTTGCTACTGACATTGCAATGTTTCCTTCCCATGCCTATCTCTACAAGGGAAGTTAACTAAATTCAATATTAATATAAACGGTTGCAATTCCAGGACTAATATGACCCTAAAGGGACAATAAATAGCTGTCAATTAGCTCTATGTTCACATTGCTATAGATGCACGTCAGACTAAGCAGGCACAGTTCTATTCCCCTTACACTACACTAGACATCCTGGTTTCTCAGTCCTTATATATCACAGGAGTGAGAAAAATCCCTTGAAGATCAGTGAGCGGAACAGAACTGCTCTTTCAACTGACAAATACCCCACAATCCCTCTAAGGATGCTCTGCTAAGCTGATGCGTCTTCTCCCTCCTTTTCTTTTTGAACTGCAATCAGATCCTGTCAGGCTCGTGAAACTACTGAAAAAGTACGCATTTCTCATTTGTCTTGAACAACGGCACGGGAAGTTGGCTTTCAGTTCAGCGGGAATCTGCACAAACCAAGGTGCACTGGAAAGAACAGGATGCAGGTGTAGTAGCCAAAGGAGCCACAGAGGGTCTGGCCTTAGTTGAGTATGTGGGCATCTTCATTCCCTTCTTGCCTGTTGCAGTAAATTCACTTCAGGTATTTCATGGGTTACTGTTATACACGCAAAGGAGAGATCAGACATCAGAAAAAGCAATGAGGCACGTTATTATAGTGGGAAAATGAGAAGCTACAATTTAGTCAATGCCTTGAAGGCTTCTGGAGTATATGGAGGTCAGAGTACCAGAGAGGAGAGAAATGTTTAGCATGTATGGCACATCATAATTTATACAAGAAAAAATATTTGCTTAGAATTCAGTCTTGCAGCATAGCATGGTATCCATCTGTCACAGCCGTGAAATACAGCATAGTAGGACAGACTTACCTGACCCAACTCACTAAGGACCTAGGACCACGTGTACTTCAGGTACATGGCAAGTACTCACTTATCTTCTTGTATTACTCTCAGCTGGTCTGAGGAGGTGAACAGAGACCAAAGAAAGAGGAATTGGCAAGAATCAAACCTACCTTGCCCACACTAAGCTTTCTCTTGTAAACAATCCCTTTTTCACAGGCACTAATCAAATAGCAGCAGCAGCTGGTACTGTTTCCAAACTCACAGAAAAGAGCAAAATCCAAAGAAAATAGTACCAGAGTCTTGCAGTCCACAGCTGAAAAAGCAGAACATAGCTACCAAGAGAGAACGATGGACCACAGAGAAAAGACCATACATGTGACAGAAGTTCCAGGGCTGCTCACCTACAACACTGCATCGAGCTCTTAATCTACTTCCTCACTGCATGTGTAGAGGTCATGGATCACACATACTCTCCCAGTTCCTCCCTTTCCCCAAAACCACCAAGAGCGAGTCATTTTGAAAACTAATCCAAATCTTTCTATGATGTTGTTTTGTGCTGCATGTTCCTCCTTTGAAGTGTGAGGAGGGCAAGAGCAGAGACTCAAAACCCTTCAAACTGTGCAGTTCACCAGCAGTCCTGTTGCTGAGGACAAGCTTTCATACTCAGCCTTTGCCACAATACCCTTGATTTGCCCAGGAGCTTTCAGGATCCATCCCTACACAGCCACCCTGACAATACCACAAGATCAAGACAACGGGGAATCCTTGCTGAAATATCCTCTCTTTCTTATTTCCTTATTACAGAAATAGTTTTAGAAATGCAATTTTACTCCCTCCCTTTAAATTAACCACAGCAGAGAACATATATAAATTCTGTGAGCCTACAGACACCTTTGCAGCGTTCGGGCAGCAGCACATACCTGATGCACTGCTCTGCTTTCCTGAGGTTCCATACTGGCAGACCTGGCTACAGGCAGGGTTTTCTTTCACCTTTCGTTTTGCTGCGAGAACTTACTGATTGTTTTCTCTGAAGTGGAATAATAACCAGCTTGTATAGGAATGGGCTAAAGAGAAATCTGAAGTCTTCTCATCTAGCCGTTTCCAAGAGAGCTTAATTTTTCTGTGCCTTGATTCCCACAGACAGTTTTTATTACCTTACTATCAACATCTCAACATCCCCCCTAAAGCACATACACTACTGTGGGTAAGTGGTACCACAAAGACCTTTCCCCAAAGGACCTTGAAGAACCTGGCAACAAATTGGGTCTTCTGAAACATCCTTTTCTCTAAAAGATAACTACAACTAAAACCTCTGAACATAAACCTCCGCAGAGCAGCAATCTAACAATGAAAGCTATTTGACTGGACTATGTTATTTGACAGATATTTTCCACTGGCTAAAAACACTGAATTCCACCGCAGTAAAGGGAATCCCTCAGTTTTTACTTCTCACTTATGCTTTTTTCTTTTAAAGTATTTCTAAGTCTGCACTGAAGTTACAAATGTAATTTATATTTCATGCTGCCCAACAATCTGGTCTGTCACTAGAGTACAAAGAGACAGTGGTTTTGTTTATCTTGTAGAAATCTAAACAGAATCAGCCAACAAGGTCTCACAAACATTCCCAAATACAAACGAGTACTTGTAATACATGCCTGTGAGCACCCAATTTACAATTATGGTAAGGGATTAAACCATGGAAGGAAATCTGTGCAGAATCTGGATTAAAGAAAAATGCATCTTCGCTCAGAGCACAATGTTTGTTAGTTTTAATAGTAATCCAAGAAATACCTGTCAACTCTTGTGAAACTGCATCTGTTTGAACTTGAAATACTTCCCTGGGTGAAGAAAACAGTTTTCACACTCTCAGGCTAATTTGATGCCTAGTTCTAAGTGGGCTCAATTTGATATTCAGGCACCTGTTAAAGATAAGCACCTGGATAATCCCTGTGGAGACTACTGCACAACACGTGCTTGGCACCATCTCACTCATTTGAGTCCCATTACATTTCCTTTGTGGGATCTGCTGCCATTGAGGCAAGTTCGGAATGAAAAGGTGCAGTCCATTTAACTTCCATATAAGAAGAACACTAATACTCATGAGGAAAAATGTAATCGGCTTTGACGAAATTCAATCAAGCAAGTTGTAATTAAAAAGCATCTCTCCAGATCTGATGAATTACATCAACATCTACTTACTTTCTCATCTTGCTTCCCTTCCCCCTTCTCAAAAACCAGATTATACTCTTCACTCTCAAGCATAATAAAGTAATAACCTGGGGCAGCCTAGTTGTCTCCACCATTGAATTCACATCTGTGGAATCAAACAAATTCCAACTAAAAGAGAGGGGTAGGAAGAGAAAGGTACTTCTGCCATGCTTTGTATTAGAAAGAGTTCAAATGTAAGAGAGCCGGTGAATTCAGGCCAACATTGCATAATACACTGTTCATACGTGAACTTCACTCAAATTTGCAACCATTATAAATTCATGTCTCCAAGAGGAGGTCCTGCAATTGTTACTCTCATATTATTCAAGTTCCTTTCACAAATAACTGTGAAAACTAAGGCACCTGGGAAAGCCTGTATATTAAACATGGTTCTTGCTGCTTTACTGAAACAAAAAATTCTTTTTAACAGGGAGGGAGAGCATTTTGCCACTACAAAGCCAGTAAAGATACAAGTTAAAATACTTCTACTTTTTTTTATTTAACCCCCAAAGCATGCTCTAAACTGCATCTTTTTAACTAAGCCAGAGGATAGATTATATATTAAACTTCAACTGTACTTGACTGAAGCGTAAACAAGCCAAGGATAGCTATGCAGACTAAAAAACAAGTCCTCCACAGATCAATCTACTATTTTCAAGTGAAGCTGACCTGCTGCTAGGACAGATCACTGAGAACAGGAGTGACAGATGGAGCAACCCACTTTAAAAGTTCACACATCTAATTCACAGGGAAGAAATCTTATGAACTGAACTGTATTAAACTTTTTCTACCTCCAAGCCACTTTATTATGTCTCAGAGTCCATGGAAACAAGTGTTAGTGCCCAAAAGCAAAACCAATCTGACTACATTTGCTGTTGTGTCCCTTTAGTTCTCACCAGCTATGAGTTTTCCAGTCCATTTATTTTGTGGTCAGAAAAGCTACGAAAATAAATTCTAAGTACATGGAAGAAAACCCCAAGAAAAAATTGATTCAAGGTGTCTTATGCAGCTAAGAATTCAAACTAGGACCCTGCTATGACACATGAGCACTTCTGCTTAGTCAAATGAGAAATAAAAATCTCCACTGAAATTAAGCAATCCATGTTCAGCTTCTGAATACTGAACACTTGCAAGAAACAGCTATGAACAATTGTTATTTACTGGTACAGTTAGCAGGTCATTCCTACTGATTTCCATTCAAGCATATGCTGCACGACTTGCATCCAACCTGCAAACAGAAGTGTAAATTTGTGCACTAAACCTGATCCAGCTCGACCCGACCATGTTATATTTCAGAAGCCAACGTAATGGCTCTTCCTTTCCAATTTTACTCTGGAATATAAATAAAGCAAAATCATATTTCTGACTTCTTCGGTCCATCATAAAGTATCCACAGGAAGAAGTTAGATAACAGTAACATTAATATATGGTGTGGATCCCATATGTGCACCATTGTCATAGAATCACAGAATGGTTTGTGTTGGAAGGGCCCTTAAAGCTCATCCAGTCCAACCCCTGCCATGGGCAGGGACACCTCCCACAAGTCCTTCTTGACTACATACTGATCAGCATCCACACAGCAGTACTCCCATCAAAACACATTTTATAATGTATCTGCACCATGAAAGTAACCAGAGCCCCAACACAGTTTTGATGGAAGCATCTGTAAGGTTCAGCTGTAAATTTGCTAACATTTTTTGCCAAAAAAGCCATTCTTATAATGCAATTTATTTTTTTTAAGAGTTGAATTAACTTGATTTAAAATTAGAAATTACAACATAAGTTATTCAGAGATTATTGGTTTGGCTCTTGGAACAGGAATTTAGACTTCTTAACAAGGGATATCTTTAAAGAAGTCAAGCAGAAACTTCCAAAATTTCAACTTTTTGACAGCTTATATAATTGTGGCTCAAATTAGCCCCAGACTAATAATGACTTGATTCTTTCTATACGACATTATTTGAAAAGGAAACTTTCATTAAAATGGGAAAAGAAGGAAAGTAAAATAACCACCACCAATGATAGGGATCATAAATGATGATATTGTGCAATTTTCTCATCTTCTCAAGTTCTCCAAACAGCATTTGCTGTTTCCTCTAGGAAATGATAGACCAGCTGTCCTGTCTCATTTTAAAATGCATTGATCACTTCCTCTTCTTTAATGCCTATTTTAGTTGCAACTGTTTAAGTCCTCAAACTGTTGAGCATTGAGGAATTTCTACTGGACTTTTATTTGTTTTGACAAGTTTGATGTAGGCAGATAAAATATCAACCCATGAGAGGCTGACCAAAAGAAGTGTGCCCCATTTCTTCTTAAGTCTAATAGCTGCACATAATATTTTAACCCAGTTCATCAAATTTATCATTTAATGTGTCCTTGTAACTTTTACAGTTCATAATGGTACTCACCTTCATCAACAGCCTGCAAGGTTAATTGCATCGAGAAGTACAAGCTGGAAGATTGATCTGAGCATATTATCAATAGCAACAACTTTGGAGTTTCCCCCCCCTCCACCGGAACTGGCTTAAAATTATAAATTTTATTTGACTATGGGCAAATTTTAAGAAAAGCAGCACTGACAAATCTGAGCTTAGCATGGTAAGAAATAGCTGGCATTACAACTTCTCCCTGTGTCAACTATGTAGTAACACAGAATTACAGAGTAACTCTTAGTTAGCATTACAGTCAGTTGTAGTTTAACTGCTAAGGGTTTTGCCACTCACAAGTTCTTCCTAGCTGAAGAAAAGCAGTACTACAAACTCAGGGTTCAAAAAAGTGAGATCACTACTCAGATCCCTCACTTCTCTCACACTGCCAAATTAAAAAGCAGCTTAAAAACAGCTTAAACAACCTAAAAACTGTTGCATTTTTTCCTAAAAACACACAAAAAACCCCCACTATCATCTAAAATCCTCAGTCATCAGGAATAATAATAAAAAACCACCTCCCTTATAAGAGAGGGGACATTTTAAACCTGTAGTAGAAATAGAAGAGAAGATAGGCAGCCCTCCAAGGCTGCACCATAGCTCCTGAGCCACAAAGCCACCGCTCCCCAGCGCTGTAAGGGACTCCAGTCCCTCATGGCAGGACATAGCTCAGCTGTGGTTCACAACCCACAATGGCCACTGGAGCAGCTCATACAGCAAAGCAGTATAGTGGCAAAGGTTAAGTACTGAGCACAGCCACAGTCTGCAGCACAACAAAAATAGAGGTTATTTAGCACATTTGCCACTCTAACTGAAGTGAAAACAAAAATGCTACTTATATCACAGGGGTACTCTGATGAGTAATTAAAATATTTCATAGATGAATTAATAGGTGAATAAAATTCACCAAGCTTCTGCATGCCTGCAGGTGAAGTGTATCCTGGACTCTCCTGGAGAACGACCCCTTGAAAACCTTTGGAGTCAGCCCAAACCAAGACACTGCATTTCCTCCCTGCTGCAGCAGGAGCAGGAAAGCTGTGTTACAGAAACTTCCTCCATATTCCAAGGGAAACTGAGCTGGTTGTGGTGCTGGAAGTAACCCCCAGGTATTTTTTTTTTTTTTCTACCACATTTGAAGGAACTTTCCTCCCACCATTAGTAAAAATAAATTAATTCCCTCACCTGAGTCTTTTCATTTGTAATGACCTTACAATTCAATGAATCCAGCTAAAACTAATTGAGCTTTAAATTTAAGCTAATACTTGCCCTGTCTCTTCCTAATATTCACCAGATACTATTAAATACATAAAACCATATTTTTTGTCCTTATCCAAGACTGACATTTACTACATTTACTGACCTAGTCTAAATTTTACTGAAAGGAGTGAAAACATACATTAATTTGGCTGAGGCTGTCACTTCAAAATAGCATCATAAAGTGCTGCCATCAGTTATACCTACTCAACTCCGAGGAAAAAAACCAGAGAGAATATAGCTCTTGTACCTACATTTAAAATATTTATATTGGCCATTTAAATATTTATCATTTTAAAATATTTATATAAATATCTATTCAAGCACTTCATATATTGGAGAGTGAACTTATATAATGCAAATAAATTATATATTAAATATTTACCATAGGTAAATATTTTATGAAATTTACTGTACACACAGTAGGAACAGAACTGGCAAGGGATGAGAAACTCAAGAGACTACTTTTGCAATTTCAGCACAAAACAACAAGCATCACTTACCTCTGGACTGCTTTTAATGGATTTTATGGCTTGCTAAGAGAGCACCTGTTTAGAAATTATGTAATTAAACATCTAGGGATAATTTATCCTTGGGCAGAATTCCACCAAGTTTGTGGAATTAGTCACAAATCAAGTTGATCCTGCAGTTCATACACTAGCAGATCAAAAAAGGAATTGAAAAAAGTTGAGTATTTTGAAATTTTGAAATTGAAATTTTGAGATTCTGGAGCGTGTTCAGAGAAGAGCCACAAGGATGGGGAGGGCTCTGGAGAACAAGCCTGATGAGGAGCGGCTGAGGGAACTGGGCTTGTTTAGCCTGGAGAAGAGAAGGCTGAGGGGAGACCTCATCACCACCTACAACTGCCTCAAGGGAGCTTGTGGAGAGGTGGGTGCTGGTCTCTTCTCCCAGGTGATGGGGGATAGAACAAGGGGAAACGGCACCAAGCTGTGCCAAGGGAGGTTCAGGTTAGAGATAAGGAGGAAGTTCTTTCCTGAGAGGGTCGTCAGAAGCTGGAACAGGCTGCCCAGGGAGGTGGTGGAGTCACCATCCCTGGATGTATTTAAAGAGCGGGTAGATGAGGTACTTAAGGATATGGTTTAGGGGGTAGACAGGAGCGGTTGGACGTGATGATCTCAGAGGGCTTTTCCAACCGAGCGATTCTGTGATTCTGTGAAATATGAATGATCAAACTTGTAAAACTGCTTTTGACTCTTGTGCCGTCACCATGGGTTTCTAATAGCCTATTCAAAGAGCAAAGCAAAGCTAAATATTTCCTTTGTCCTGAAGATTTAGACATGAACAGAGGCTATCAACAAAACAAAAACCCATACTCCATGTGGTAGACTTGAAAAACAAACAAACAACATGTCTTCCTCTATAGCTCTTGCCTCCCTTTAAGGCTCAGGGAGCAGGATTTTCTCTTTATTGTCCCCTACCCTCCCAGGGGAGGATTAAAAAGAAAGTGAATAGAGAAAAAGATGCTTCACACAAGGTTGGAAGTTAAGACTGTAACAAGTTGAATGAAAAACAACAGGGGAAAGGAAAAGGGAATTAATAAGGGACAAAGGATATTTAACTCTCTACAAAACCCCATCCCAGCAGTCCCCAGTGGCAGTGTCCCAACAGTGCCTCGTGGCCACTGTGACCGCTGTGACTCGGCACCAGGGACCGCGATGGTGCCGGGAGCGGGTGGGGGGGGATGCTGCCGGAGCAGATGGTGGTAGATGTTGCCGAGCATGGGGAGCTAGGCCCAGCCATCCTGAGATGCCACAGGAAACCAGGAAAAGCCCCGAAAACCTCGGGCCTCCTCGGTTTTTTATGGACTGTGGCCGGAAAGGGGAGGGAACAGAACTGATCTGTGACCCTCAGGGTCCCACAGACACCACCTGTCCTTCCCTTTCAGGCTGGTAACCCTTAAACCATAACAGCTCTTAAAGATTTAACATTTTCTCAGCCCATAACTGACCTACAGTTTTAATCATCAGGCCAGAACTTGTCCCTGTGTCCAACTCAAAAGAGGCACAGTCTACCTGAATCTTAAAAAAATATGCTGTGAATTAAGAAACAAAATAAAACCAAGCAACAATCTCAAGGGTCTTTTGGTCACTGATCACTGTGCTCTGGGACACACGGGGATGAGTTCAGGATCTCAGAAGCAACCTGAGATAATTATGAAGGCACCCTGTTTCTTGCATAGTCACTGTCCAAATGAGAGCCTTCTAGCAACAACCTAAAAGAAATTAATGCCAAAAGAATACTGCAGCATCAATACAGTCCTCATTTACATTTTTATGACAAGTTGATCTATCGGCAGTAATTTTATACCAAAAGGCTACATAAGTAGAAGAGTCCTTATGGCATTGAAATTTCCTCAGAGCTTTTTAATTCCTTCATAACTTTTTAATTCTGATTAACAGTCATAATAAACTCTAAATTTACTTACAACCTCCAAGAATCAGACTTTATTAATCTACATAACATGCCAATTACGTTAATATACTTTGATTCTGTCTGTTTCTGAAAGATGTTTTAATCTTACTGGCAAATACGAAAGCAAACCAGCAAGCAAGTCTCCTTGCTCAGTTTTTGAACAATCGACCTTATTTTGCTGCATTCCAATAAATTAACTTCCCTGTGGGAAGCTCGCTCTTCAAGAACTAGGAACTGTTCTGCCTGCTGGCAAACAGAGCAAGGTCCCTGTCCTTGCACTAACCACATGAGAGAGGCACAGGAGTCGGATTTGCTCCAGAGGCAGAATTTGGTCCAAGTGAAGCCCCTGTCCACACCCCAGGCTCTCTCCTCTGTCCCTTCCTCATCCTCTGTGCTTGCTCTGTCAGCCCCATCTCCTCTGCCTCCCCAATTCTGCCTTCTGAACCTGTACTTGTGCTGCTCTTGTGGGTCGCTACGATTCATGACCTCCTTCAGCTCCACCACAGCCCACGGAGCCTCCCAGCAGCAGCTTAGCAACGCTCATCACAGTTCATAACCATGGCACACACAGCCTGATTTTGACCACTGAAAATTAAAAGTCACGGCTGACTTGGTGATATGTGTTACATTACAAGCAGTTCACTGCCATCTTACTAAGAACCATTTAAAGTGTAGTCTCTGCTTTGAGGGAGTTCTTCAATGGCCCTTGTATAAATTCAAGTAAGGGACTTAAGAGGACACCCAGAGCTCTCAAGCTTGCAGAACCATTAGTTTTGATAGATGGCTGTTATTATACCTGTCCACGTTTAATTGTTGTCTACTCCAGTTACCTATTAGCCAATTACGAAATGCCTGCTGCTTCTTACTTTCACATAAATGGCACCATCCTGATTACAGGGCTGCCAACAAGGAAAAAAAAAACTTCTTCCAAAAATATCTACATGCAATTCAATCGTCCTTCCTGCTGCGACTGCCCCTACATGTAAAACTGCGAACTGTTCAGAAATATGCACTGCTCCTTTCCCAGGTGAGGTGACATGTTGATTCATAGGTGGGTATTTGCTTCATATTTTAGTTCTCTGAGAGCGGCAGCCTAACGTCTTCTAACACTTTAGGAAGTACTGCTCTGTCCAGGAGCAGCTGAAGCGTGATGGCCGAGGCACTTTGGGAACAGTCTTTTTGGCAATGACACACTGTTGAAGGCAAGCTACCACCTACGTGCCACAGCGAGCGAGCAAGCGTACAATTAGCAGTCACTACAAGAAGGTGACATCCCATTGATCCATGACCAACTTTCCTTAGAGCAGCGTATCTGCCTGTTTCTCAAGTAATGACAAGCAACTCGATCAGGGTAGTGCACTCCATTCCTCTCCTTAATAGTGACCTTTTAATACAAAATAAAGCTTGAAAGAAGAGAGGGAGGGCACTGGTGAAGAGCACGTTAACACAGTCCTTCTGGGGACCGGCATGTATTGTAATTAATAGTATAGGAATTAAAAAAAGCCATTAATTAACTATGGAGAAAAAAGGGAACAGAAGCATGATGACCACAGGAAACTCAGCACAAAAAGTCATGAGAATGCTTAGTTAACTGACCCTCCTTAATGAAATTATGGCTGCAGTTGAAATAACGTTTCACAAAAATGCTCTCAGATTAATTTCTCAAGGAATTCCTTCACTGCAAAATCAATCATGTTTTGAATACAGTCTTTTTGCAGCAAGTACATCATTCATTAATCAATAGATTATGTAGAGGGCTTGACACAGGAGTGAAGTTGTCGTTTCACACATCCATTTGAACTTCTGTGAATTTTGTTCAGCCGCACGTGCAGAAGAGCACTGGGAATTAGTTTAGCCATATCCTTAATCATGGTAAGTCAAAGCAAGGACAGCTCCATATTTCTGATCCCCCACTCACAAGGAGAAAATTTTCAGGCGATGAGGTACTAGTTAAGGGTTATACTGAACAGGAGATTACAATGCATCCTTAAAGTTAATTTAAAAATCTCATTTCAGCACAGCTTGGAAAGGTTAACTTGCAGTGAAGCAAACTGACAGTCACTCACCATTTGTGTCAGACTTGAAGATTTTAATCCAAAACAGCCCTGTTTAATAAAACTGATGGTCCTTCTCCTCCACACCCAAAGGAAAACAGAATCTCAATGCTGAACATCAGTTACCAGTAAAATGTCATGTTGCAACATGAGCAATGAAAGCAAAATGAGATCTATGTAACAGCAATAAAATAAGATTCTTAACCCAGGTGCTTAAAGAATGATGTTATAATTCTGTTTTACAAACATAAACAAATACAAACTATCTAATACTAATAACAGTGACCTCTGGATTGAGAGGATTAATGTACACGAGTACTATGACAATCTGGAGTTACTTCAGTAACCTCCTTAGACCCTGACTTGGGAAGAAATGCCAGGACATGAACAAAAGACATCTTCACCTCCATAGAGCCAGGAGGGAAAAAAAAACCAACAAAAAAAACCCCACAACAACAAAAAAACCCACCACCAACAAAAAGCCAACGCTGCAGACGTACAGTGAGTTATACTTGCTGACATCCCTCAATTTTCTGTTTTCTCAACTGCCCTTTTGCTTTTGGCAGAATCATTAAGCAGCATTTTGCAGCATTTTGCAGTGAATCATTCACCTCGAGTTTTCAGCAAAGCCTGTGAAAGAACAACGCCGTGTACAAGACCCTGAACTTAACCAGGCCAGTGACAGCCACGGTCCATGCACAAGTCCTGAAAAGGTGACCAGACTGTATGTTCAAGATGGAAATATTTTCTAATCATAAAAGCTCTTTCTTTGACAATTCGGAACACGAAACAGAGGACTAGCCCAAGAGGAAGGCAAGGGCAGCAGACCACCAAATGCAGCAGATCAGCCTTGTCCTCACTGCCTACATCACCTGTGTCCGGCCTCCAGGGAGCCAGGGTGGCTGCCGAGGCGCTGGGGACACTGCTGCCACCACAGCAACAGCAGCAAGCCCAGCTTCTCTCCTTTCCCTCTTCCCTTCTCCTTCCCTGCCAGAAGGGATGACATCTCAACCCTCACTTTTCACTACCAATATTTAAGTTTTCACAAAAAGCTGTGTAGCTCTGGGACAGGTCCGATATAAATATAAATTTTAAATCTTTGAGCGATGCTCACATTTCATCTTCCACATCTGCTTGCACAAGCATCATACAGTATCAGCTAGTTCACAGTAAAGTCACAAGCTTTGAAATTTTTAGAACCGTTAGGCTTTGCTCTCAGTATGTTTGTTTGGTGAATATCCAAGTGAGTTTGTTTCTCCTTGTATGACCAGTGCCCCAAATGTACAGTTCACATACTGAATAATTCACATTCAAGAAGCCAATGTATTGACACAGCACAGAAAGACACTCTCCAGATACCAAAGATATCATCAAGAGAATGCAGTGGGAGGGGGAGGGAACCACAACTGGACCCTGCTCATGCTGCTCAATGGGAATCATACATGCATGACCCCACATCAACACGAAACACCACTGAACTTCTTATTCAAAGCAACTTGTGGACCTTTCCCAAAAACATCCAGGTCAGTCATTGCAGATGTCTCCACCACATTCTTTTTGAGTACTGCACAGAAATAATCCCATTATCCAACTCCCTTCTGTGAAATAGGGATAATACAGTAACTCTACACACACAAATAATGAGGCATTATTTGCTTCTTAGGACTTGCTACTCAAGTCCTGCACTAGGGACCTCATCCAGCACCACAATGGTTCCTCCTACACATTCTTAGCACAGTGAGGACCCCTGGAGTTTCTCTTGGAAAGCCATTTCTTGGGACAAGGTTTGCTTGGTCTGAGAAAGAAATAGTTTTAAATTCTATAATAAATCTCCTTAGTTTCTACAAAAGATGAAGTACCTGTGTTTGCACCACAAGCACTTGCCTGCTCATACTCATCCATGTAAACTGCACAACTAACTAAAAGATGTCAATTGGTTTTATTCATGGAATGACATTGATACATACAAGGCCAATTCTTTCCACTAACTTCTTTGAAACGGAAAGACTAGTGCTAAAAAGAATGTCAGACCTTTGCTTTTTACTGAATGTCACTTTCCAAAGAACAAACAAACAAACAACCAACAAAAAACCCAACAAACAAAACCAAACCAAACAAACGAAACCCACAAAACTCCACACAAAACAGAGAAAGCCACTTACCAATTCATAGAAATGCCTACAGTCTTTTTCTTACTCTCCCCTCAACTCTTAAAAGCTTGTAAATAGAGTCCTCCCAAACCCAGGCAGCTTAGTATTCCACACAATGCAGTTTCTAGGCACAATCAACCTTTGAGTGCTACACTAAACTCAAGCTGCTTATAAAGTGATTCGGCTCTGGTTAATGGAAAGGAAGATTATATGATATAAACCAAAATATTTTACAGGGTAGGTGCATGAAATCAATGACTCACGTAGCTTTTATAGCCAACCTCATCACAATAGCAGATGACCTTGTCCTTTTCACATCCCAAGGATCAAAAGTGTGCACTTCTTAACATTTTTCTTCTTTAATCTCCCAACTCGCAGTCCTGCCATCCTAGATTTTTATACTTTCATTTGCCAGTTACAGCAGGGAGATTATGACTGATGTATGTGTTCAAGATCAATATGCCTGTAAAAAGACGGAATTCATATTGATCTTCAGTCATGCAGCACATACGCCTTACTTGTTATAATCCTTTCGCTATAAACAGCAGCGCTGCTCCTGCGTGCTAGAACTTCTTATTCCTGCTTCAGCGGTGCTTTTTCTTGCTCCTACATCTCATTCTCAGGCTGCTGCTAGAGCAGTAGGTAATCTTTGCTCCCACTCTTTAAAATCTAAAAAGTAATGGTGGCAACAACTGGGTCTAGTGTTTCATGGCAGCAAAATTCATTATTGGCCAAAAGATCCAATCCGATTAATTAGTCCCTCTTAAATTAGAGCAAGGACAACAGCTATATAGTGTAACTTAAGTCCCAGTATCCCTATACAGACTGTATTTCATAGCTACACCAGGAAGACACAAGGCATCATGCTATGCATATTCTGACCACAGAGTCTGATGCAAGAGCGTAAAGAATTATTTGCACACAGAACCATCACAATATTCCCAATAAAATGCTATGCTTTCTGATTATTTGTGTTTATTCAGGTGGTGAATGAATTTCTCCTCCTTGTGTACATATAAGTTCAGATTCTTTTCACATTTGATCAAACCTTGCAAAGCAGAAGGGACTTTCCAAGTCTTGCTGGGCATGCAGTGAGCCTCTGGAGAGACACAGCAGGACAACAGAGAAGAGTGCGTGTTCAGAGAAGAGCCACAGGGATGGGGAGGGCTCTGGAGAACAAGCCTGATGAGGAGCGGCTGAGGGAACTGGGCTTGTTTAGCCTGGAGAAGAGAAGGCTGAGGGGAGACCTCATCACCACCTACAACTGCCTCAAGGGAGCTTGTAGAGAGGTGGGTGCTGGTCTCTTCTCCCAGGTGATGGGGGATAGAACAAGGGGAAACGGCACCAAGCTGTGCCAAGGGAGGTTCAGGTTAGAGATAAGGAGGAAGTTCTTTACTGAGAGGGTCGTCAGAAGCTGGAACAGGCTGCCCAGGGAGGTGGTGGAGTCACCATCCCTGGATGTGTTTAAGGAGCGGGTAGATGAGGTACTTAATGATATGGTTTAGGGGGTAGACAGGAACGGTTGGACGTGATGATCTCAGAGGGCTTTTCCAACCGAGCGATTCTGTGATTGTGTGAACAGGCTGGGCAACTGCAGGCACTCCTTATGGATGAACACAGGGCTTAAAGAAGCACATAATGCACAAATATGGTCTGTCCCACAAACAGAAGCATCCAGAGAGACCACGAGGATCTTAAAAAGAAGAAATTTAGACAGAAGGCACACTTTGAAGCTAACCTTTACAAACTAGCAGTCAGGCTGCCATTCTGAATATCTGACATTATCAAAAATACCCATGCTGTGCACAATTCAGAGTAGGAACTTAAAAGATGAACGGCTCCGTGAGCCCCAACTGCTGGGTGGTTTTGGTGCTGTTTCTGCACTCCTTATCAAGAGTGTAATTTAAAATAAACCAAAACCAAAAAAAATACACTCTGACTTTGAAAGGCTCCAGTTTCATTCTGTTGTAAACAGGAAAAGTTTTCAGAGCTCATATTCCATGGGATGGGAAAGTTATTTCCTCCTTCCAGATAATCTAATGCTCTAATTATTATAATACTGCCTTAAATTATTATAGACAGACAAACGTGAACACTGAAACACATGTATTACCTTATTTGTTTCATCTTGTTTGCAGAAAGGTTTATAGAAATTCATGTCAGGACAAGGATTTAGCTTTCTTCCTATGAACATCTGTAGTCGTGTCCCCTATGAGGGCTGACACATCTATTTACATTGATAGCTTTACTTTCAATCTTTCCAATTTCCACAGACTTTCAGTAGCTTGCAAAACTGATCCATAATGAGACTTTTTTTGCTATGCAACAGATGGAGGCTTTCAGCCTGCATTAATGAATGCCTGCCCATTCACTTATGGTATAAAGACACAGAGTTTTCTCCTCTTACAGAAATATTAACTATTTGCCATATTGGGAATATTTCTCCTCCGCAAATTGCTCAGCTTTGTATGCAAACAACTGGCAGCAAAACGGTGTGTATCTCAAAACAAACATCTAGATGGAAAACCAGGGATCCTTAAAGATTACAAACTGAGTTAAAGCATGCAGGTTCTGCCAGCTGTCTGGGCATAGCTCAAAGGTACAGCCCACTGCTACTCAGACTCAGCAATGCAGGTCTGCCACCAAGAGAGAATGATTCAGTGAAGGAAATAAACCTGGAATTACACTTCCAGTCTTGTAGCAGCGCAGTAGTTGCACCTTTTAAAGTCAATGCCTCCTGTTGCACTATATTTATTCTGTAAACGTCAAAGAAAACTTCGAGAATACAAAAGTCCTCTTCCACATTATATGCTAGTTTAAAAAACAAAACAAAACAGAACAGAATACAAACCCGTTCTCCACAGAGAGCTATTTAAAATGCCATGGTTTATTTCTTTTCTTAAAGCTAGCTCATTACTCTCTTAAACAGACTTCTCTGTTGCCGGGGGGCCTGCAGCACTGAGCCTCATGAAGCAGAGACGTCTTCACACACTGAAACACTTGACAGAAGGAGACCCCCTCACCGAATTACAGGCAAACAGCACGTCCAGTCACGCAACAGGGCAGAGACAACTGGCAAGGACCGCAGCCACAGGCCTGGCAGCACCTCTGGCCACACGGCATCGCCAACGAGAAAAAAGCTGTGAGCTACTAATGCCTTATTTGAAAATGTCTCGTTTTGGCAATCCAACGCTAGCATTTGGTATTTAACCAATATACATAGTGGGGAACAAAGTATTGCTCTCTTCTCAGAGTAAAAGTCTAAATATAAAAGAAAACAGTTGTGTGGTATAATAGCAGCTGATCTACCTCCTCAGCAGAACTGCAAGCTCTTAAAAAATATGGAACATTTGCATATGAATATCTTCAATGGCAATTAAGCACCTTTTGAGTTTCTACATATAACACCGTAATATCAATGAGTTCATACAACAGTTATTGTAAACTGGTAAAAAAGAGATTTAACAGAATAGCCTGTGAAAAAGTAGTCCTGCAGAAATTAAGAAAATTAATAGAAGAATATTAATAAAAGAATAAAGAAGTCTGCTGTACATGCTGCAGAAAAGGCACACGAGCAAAGACACTGAGTACAGCCTAGCACCTCAACTCTCACAGCAGCCAAGGACTCTTAAGTTTTAAATGAGTGTATCTTAGTCATTATGCTGTTAAAAAATAAGAGAGTTTAGTATAAAAAAAATACTAAAGTAACAAAATATTACTATTTATTTTTAAAATGGATTTCTATTGATCTTACTCCAATTCAGAATTACCTTACAACTTAAAAAAAAAAAAGAAAAGGAAAAGGTCAAAGTTACAAGCTCTCCTAATTTCCAGGTTTCTTGTTTAATTTTTATCATGGATGCTAAAAAACCAAACCAAGACTAAGCAACACATTTCCCTATTTAAAGGCAGTACTAAAGATGAGTATCGTAAGTTAAGATTCTCCTCCTTTAGAAGAAATGCAAAAAAATCTATTTTCCCAATGTCAGTGCACACATCAGCTCCCTCCACTGACAGAAGCAGGAAGCGATAGCACTGCTGACCTCAGACTTCAGTCACAGGATGTCTTTATTGCACTACAGCAGCTAAAGAAAGCTCACACTGCTAAAATAGCCTTTGGAAAACATCTTAGCATATGGAGTTTGTCTGGCATAGGCTTGACTGAACAGCCACTGCAGAAGGTGCCTATGGCAGGAATACAGAGTGTTCGGGATAACCTTTCGAGTAGCAGCTCTAACCCTCATGTAAGCTTAATAGTGAGAAAGCCACCAAGTGTCCCAAAGATCTGAGAAGTGGCCTTTTCTTCCCTCTTCAATTTCCTGAATCAAGAGAAGAAAAGGGATAAAAGGAAAAAATAGATCTTTGTGCTTCATATGTGAAATACAGTTAACCAGCAGATCTGCAGCTCTCAACCCCCTTGATCTGCTTTCCCACTTCTCTTCTACCCACTCTCCACAGTTCCATTGATGATCTCTGAACTCTCCCCATCTGCGATAACAGTCACAAGGATGGCACGCTGGCGCGGGAGGGCTGAGGGGGGAGAGCCAACGAGCAAAAACAGTGCCAGAGGAAGAGAACAGCAGAGGTAGGAGATTGATTTAGGCAGGTATTTAAAGAGGACCCAGGAGGCTGCTGAAAATAGTTGCAGAATCAGAGACCGTTTAGAAGTGGGAAACGGGCTTCAATTTCATCTCAATGAGCTAGCTCAGGGGAAACACAAAAAACACTGATTCCCTCACATAGCATGGCAAGTCTGGTCTCCATGCGATGCGTCCACAGCTGCGGACCGATTTGTTGCTGCTTTTTCAAACATCACACCGTCTCCCCCGACACACCGGGCCACAGGCCCACAGTATCGGAGACACGGGCACGCACACGGCGAGGTCGGTGCTGCTTTGCCCATCCTATCTCAGCAAGTCAGGGGACCAAAAGTCACAGTGAAGCACTTGGTGAAATACAGAAGGTGGTCTTTGTGTTGCTTTGTGGGGAAAAAAATAAAAGTCTATAGGCTTCAGCCTTTGGCAGAGGGCAGCATGGCAGCTCGCCTTTGTATCTCTAGGATAGCTTTGGAGCACTGCTCTGAACCACGCGGCCTCTCAGCGCCTCAGAAACAATAATGTAACACATAAAGGAAAAAGGACAGACTGCAGCTTTTTTGGTTTGTATTTTCAAGACTAAGTGTTACTGGGGAGAAAAACTAGGCGAGCTTCTGAGTACAGAAACCCCTCAGTTGTACTCCTCTCACCTGAGGAGAAGAGTGGGGTTAGGCTGCCCAAGGGACACCTCCCACAAAGGAGGAACCAGAACTGACAGTGACCCCAAAATCTGGGTGTTTACTGTGCAAACGGTTACCGGAGACAGTCTGGGGGCTACATGAGGTGTTGCCACACTTCCGGAGCCACTTGGGAAGCATTTATAGAGATGGCTGCTAGCACAAAGACGCAAGTAATGGAAAGACCCGCATTGCACACAGAAAAAAATGTGAGGCCCCACCTGCAGGCTCCACAGCTCAGCCCATGAGGCACTGGCCGGGATCAGCTTCTGCTTTTCCCTCCCCGGGATGCACAGCCCCTTGTCAGCCCAGCTCCGACCAGGGAAACCAAACCCCCAGCCGCCCCTGCCCCCGTCCCCACCTTTGGCAATCCCCCATGCGCCAAGGATCCCAAGTGGGAGCCGGGACAACAACCGCCAGCAGGTGCCCTTCTACTTGACAGCCTCGGCACCCCACTCTGTGGCAGGGGTGGGGCAATGTGAGGGGGGGCGGGGCGGCGCCCTCGAAGGTGAAACGTCTCGGAGGGCCACAGGAGCTGGGCGCCATGCACTGTACCCATTGGCCTATGATTTATCGGGGGAAACGTAGCTGAAACTATCATGAGGGAAAAACACTGCCACTCCTTTATGGCATCTGGTGCCTGCTGTGGCCTTCAGCCCTCGGGACATCCCAGGTTTGAAGGAGCATGGGTGTCACAGCAAAAACCAAGGGTGACGCTGACAGCAAACCCTCACATTGCTGTCATGGTTATGGGTTCATGGCTTTGAAGGTTTGCGTTTGGTAGCAGTCCTGTCAGATCCTTGGAAAAAATAAGTGGGCATCAGAAATGTAAAATCAAAAATGAATTGAAATCTTCAGGGATTCAAACATGTTCCCTGCAGGAATCCTCTGCCAGGTGATCTGCCCTGGCCAGGCCACGGTAGTGTGGCTGGTGATGGAGGAGTTTTGAAACAGCAACACAACTTTATTAAAGCCCAGAAGCATTAAAATATTGTGAGAGTATTCAGCATAAAGCCTGAGATACAGACTCTTCTATCAACAAAATGCATTTGTTACATAAAATCATTTTCTCTTCTCTTTAAACAGAATGGGGTAAGGGAGGCTTAAAATATAACTGAAATGGCTTAAAACGTAGCTCATGCTTCCAGTGCTCATTACCAGAATTATACATTTCATGTCTGGCTGTACAGTACGATAGATGGAATTTTTTTCCTACTTCCTGCAAAACAACATTTGCTTATTCAACTGCCTTTTAGCAATGGGTATAATCATAATCCCAAGTGACATATGCAGTGAGAGCAACTGACTACTTTCTCTCTCTCCAGCACTTTATTTCTAGAGATGCTGCGTTTAATTAGCTCCACAGTAGTCAGAGGAGCAAACAGGTCACCTTTATGTCAAATCTCTGATAGTCATCTTCCTCACCACTCCCCCTATCCCCCTCATTTATTTTACTGTTTTGCTTTTGTTTTGCATACTACAAGTAAGGACATTAGTGTCAGATAACTTTTTGTTGTTGTTATGTTCCTGAATATCTGCATTTCAGGGAAGGGAGTGAAATAAACTGTGAACTCCAGCACACAGCATCTGGGTGAGGGAGGGAACATTTCATAAAAATTCTGTATTCAAACCGAATTTCACCAGAATTCTTCAAAAAGGTGATGTCATGAGGGCTGCAAAACACTGAGAGTTAAGAACCAATATGAATTTTATTTTTTGTCTGGGTTACCCAAAGCTTTCTCCTCTACCAACTCATCTTTTCCTGCAGATAGACATCGTTTTTGCCACATCCTGTGCGATTGTGTCATAGGAGTAGCAGTCCAGCAGTGCCACAAGACTACATCAATATCTATAGTCTTTAAAATAGACCTGCCACAAATGTTGAGTCACAGGGGAGGATATGTAAGGGGCAATTACATGCAGAATACTGTTTTTGTTACTTTATCTGAAACAGAGTGAGCACACAGGCAGAGGACAGGAACAGGATGCATTTCCAAATTTAAGCTGCACATAAGCCGCAGAACTGCTTACGTCTGCAGGGAGCAGCCTGCAATCACTGACACTGTGGCAAAGCCAAGTGACTCAAGTCCAATCTGGAATATGACCAGGGTCGTGCCTCTTTGCCTGTGTGTCCTATTTTCTAATTTAGACATCGATCCTTCTGGCAATCGTCTTGTACAGTGAGGATCCACCTGCAAAGCCATTACTGTTTTGAAATCAGCTGTTACTCTTGAAAGAAAAGCACTGGTTTTTAACACTTGCAAATCACCAATGTCTTTTTCAATTTCATTGTTCCTTGATCATCATTATAGATCAGATAGGGATATCCCGCATGTTACAGTTTTGTATGTTATGCCTGCAATTTCACTACCAGTATATTACATAGAAGTAAACTTTGGTAAGTATAAAAACAGCTGAGAAGGATACACAAATATTTCCTATTTGTATATACTTTTTAAAGTGGGTTTCAAAGTTTGACAGTCTTGGAAATAACCAACCAACCTCAGCTGCTGGTATAAACAGATCACTGATCTCAAGGAAGCCATACTAATTTATGCGAGCTGACTCTCTGGCTCACATATCTCTATTTATCCATTGAACAGTAACTGCATAGGCCACAGCAAATGTGAAGTGCTCCTGCCGTGCTTAATATGCCTCATTTAGTAGGTTGTATCTGAAACCTTTTCACAAAATGTAGAGAAAATTCCCTCTCAGATAATGCTATGACCTTCTCATATGCTGTTCAGTGAACCATCTGCAGAATTTCCTGGACTTCAGGGTTTTTTGTTGTTCTGTCAAGAAATGTCAGTCTTTCTGCATCATGTTAACTTATCATTTGACTCCTTTTTTCCCATCTCTTTGAAGCTGTGTTTGTTCTACTGTCAAAAAACTCACATCTGTATTTTTCACTAGCAAAATAAAATAGAAGTTATTTGTCTCCATTGTATGGCAATAGGAACCATCGTGTTTCTTCCTGTGCAGGTTGCATGTTTCAACATGGTTAGGGGGCTTCTTGCCTGAAAGAGAGCTAATAGTACATCTGATAAAAGCTGTGTGGGACTGCAGGTTTATGCACCCAGGTATGCAGGAGCTGTAATCAATACCCAAGGATGATCAGTACCCAAGGACTCTAGCCTCACATTTATATGTAAGATAAATTAAGGCCTTGGGAACTCAGGGATATCTCTTAAGATTCAGATTCAAGGAGAGCAGGTGGTTTCGAAAGGGTTTGAGTCAGATAATGAACTTCCTGTGCAATAGCAAAAAAAAATTAAAAAACAACCTGTAAAAATACACAATGATGTCTTTGAACCATTAAAGTTTGTGGGTTTTTTCACATCCTTCCAGCTCACATAGGCTGATGATGTAGGCTGAGGCAATATCCACATGAAATGTACTGGCAAGTATCAGGAAATATCTCCTTATGATGATCCACGATATGTACAAATCATTCCAGCTCAGGCTCAGATAGCCTCAGTGCAGGCAAAACTCTAGAAAATCATTCTTTTACCTCTGGGGTCCCTGCTTTGTCAAGCAGGACAGCCATTGCACAGAGTCACCATACGAAACTACAACAGGAAAGAAGGTTTGAAATACCAACTCTTCGAGTGTTTCAACACCAGTCAAAAAGAACAACAAGATTCATAGAGGAGCCTTGGAGGTTTAACGGATTAGTCCAGGTGATACTGAGGCTGCAACTTTAGACTACTGTTAGTAGCTAAACCATTTAATTTAAACTTATTTATGCATATAGTGTAAGACAACAGTCAGTGCAGTAAGGATGTACTCCTCTAAAGAAGAGCATCTAAACAGGAGGTTCAGAGAGTGCGAGTGACATGAACAAAGAATTATTTCAAAAATTAGTAGCCGTTCTGCTTCGTTCTTAGTTGACTGACTACCAAGGAGGAAAAGGCCAAGATCAATGCAGTCACATGTACAGACACCTTGCCAACCTTTCTTAATGCCAGCAGTTGACGTGGTGACATTTTTAACCATAAAATGCATATTGTTTACAAGCTTGTTGAGGTCAAGCAGTTTCGGCAGCTCAAGCTCCAGCTACAACCAGAAACATTATTCAGTATTTAATCTTCCTGTTCCTCACATTTCAGAGATGCTGTTATACATCATGTGTATTTAACCTTCTGCTCTGCAAATGATTCACAACTTGGCAGGCCCATTTACGACAAGTATTTAAAAAAATATAGGCTTTTTATTCTGGTTTTTCCTGTTCTATATAGAAACAGTCCATTAGGAAACATGTTTCTTCTTTAAGGAATGAAATTAAAAATAAGACATGAATTATATGAAACTGAATATTCAAGGTCATCTTTCTTAGTGTAGTGTGCTTGTGAATCAAGCTACAGCAGTTGTCAAAGTCTGTGGAGTGATACTTCCCAAAGAGATGGCCAAAAACAGTCAGTTTAAGGTTAGGAAAGATAAATTTATGCATTTGCGTTCAAGTCACTCGAGAGCTGATGATTTATTTCAGAGGAACAGGAACTGTAGAATTAGGTCCACAGTGCAACTTGTCCATCCAGCCCAACTGAAATATTGAATTTCTTGAATTATTTTTTTTTCCCCTGAATTTCAGGTACAAGGTACATTTTGTGCTTGTGAGCAAAAGCGAAGCAATTTGTAGTCATTTGTCACGTAGTTCTTTTCAGAGGACTAATATGGTACAGCAGCCAAAGTGTTAAACCAGGACTCAAAACGCCAGCACTGTCTTCCTGGCTGCTTCACAATGACTTGAAAGCACAGATACCTCTCACATCTACCAGAGTTCCCCAGGGTAGCATGGTGAAGTCTGGTCTAGAAAGAGAGACGATTAATTGGCCAAAAATTGCAAAAACAGTTAGGGATAGAGGGCTTTCTCCCTCTGCCCTGACCCATAAGCATTTTAAGCTAGGTAAGGAAAATATCAAATAGAAAGGAGTTGTGTAGTGGGAAGAAAATAAGCATATGTTTTGGTTGATAATTTGTAGAAGGTTCACATTACATGTAGTCAAGGTCTAGATGTTGCCTTCTCTCACATTCATGAGAAATTAATTTACTACAAAACTTAGCTTGGAAAGGCATTTCTCTCACAACCTGAAGTTCTGGGAATTGTCCCTGATTGTTCAAAATTTGTTTTCTATTACAGTTTAATGAACTGCCCATGACACAGGAAAGGGCAGAAGAGCAGTACTGACATGCTGAACTGCTGTGTGATACATAACTCTCTTTACAGCACAGGAGAGGAGATGAATGGAGATCAAGAAGAGGGCAGTGATCTGCCTAGCACTTCTCTTACTGCAAACCTACACAGTGCCTCACTTAAAAAGGCACTGGTCTGAGATCAGGATTCTCAGCAGTGCTGAAATTTAAAAAAACATAAATTCATTAAATTATTTCATAGAATCATCTTTTACAATCAGAGATGAAGGATAATAAGGGTTTCATAGAATCATATGTTACAATCAGAGATGTTGCAAACATAGCTCCAGCTGAGATGCAGATCAAGGGGATAAGCAGTGTAACTCCTTCTACAGATTCTTGTAGTTGGAAACCACTGTGGTCATGTAGCCTGACTTCCAGAACAGCAACAGAAAAATCTACTTCTCATTCCCACATCAGTGGCATCTACACATAGCTTCAGACATTAAGTTAAGCAGTAATATTTTCCCAGTGAATTACTGACCTCAGAACAGCAGGATGGGACTGAAAACTGGTCAAGAAGACTATGATATTATATTCCAAGACATAGTTAATACAAGCATCTGTCTTGATCGTGGGCATTGATGGAATGCTTTACCAAATGGAAAGCAAACCAGAGGATGCTTAAAAATATATATTTCATTATTTGAATTTTCCTTCTCTTTTAGACTGACTCAGCCCATTTGCAAAGAAAAAAAGACTATCATAGCTTGATGAGACAAGGATCCCTGCAGAGACAAGGTGATTATGGAAAAAGTCAAGTAAGAAAAAAAACCAGAGTTAAAAGAGACTGAAGTAATTACTTCAACCAAATTGTCCAAATCATACTAAGACCTGATCCTACAACTTCTCACCTGCAGTACGTTTCGGTGCTTTACATCACTTTGCAGGCATGCAGAAGAGAGTGGACTGAGGCATTCAGAAGATTTCTTCTCTTATCCCCATGGTAAATATCTGAAAAATGGTAGTGAGATAACAGAGAGCATCAGTATCATAACTAAACTTCTATATGTATAGGATAAAACTAGTTAAATTTTTGCATTATTAATGAAAACTTCATGCATACATATAACTATTTATAAAATAGCAAACAAATGCTATTTCCTTCTCTTCTTTTTAGTAAGATACCTATTAACAAGTTACTTTTGACACTCACGTATTATGGCAGATGGCAACTACCATTATCCCTACACTTCTAACAGTTATAGAAAGGAAAAAGACATACGTACATCAAGCTGTGTTTTATTTCAAATATAAAGATAATGAAAAAATTATTAAAATTAATCTGTTATCCCTTTTGAGCAATGGAAAACATTATCTTCCATCCAGTCATGCAAATAACACCAAGCTATTGGGTTCTGCATCATTCAAATTAATGTAGAAGCGCAGTCAATTCCTTCACAAAGAACAAAATTACCATTACACAAAATAGCACTACATCTCAAATCAGGGCAACTACCCAAAAAGTACAAGTAGCTGCCTTGAAACTCACTGTTGAAACAAAAACCAGATATGCATGAGATTGTCCATAAGTTCTGGGTTTTTTTAAATAGCCTGTTAATACAGCTTTTTAATATCTAGGGCTACTTGGGGCATTTGAATGATCTTTCCACTTGGCATTTTATTAATGTAAGAGCTCTCGGAAGGATAAAAATGTTTTGAAGTGGGGTGCTATTTTCATAAAATATGTCTAGCTGATAGGTTTAGAGGAATCTTTTCTCATACTCTGTATAAAACATACCATAGAATTTCATTAAAGGATTCTGGAATTAACATGAAGTTGGTATTGTTCACTGCAATACAATACTTCTTCTTTTAAGAAAGAAATTAAATAGGCTGAAATCTAGGCAATTAAAATTAATCAATTGTCTTTTTTTTAAGAGGAATGACTGCTTTCTCTTCCTTAAGGCTTTAATATGTGATAGACATTATGGATATTATTCTTAGAGACTTAATTCTTATCTTGTTTACCACAAGATGAACCATAGGTCATTTCACTTAAATACTCGGACTACTACCAGGGATATAAAATTCATTTTCAGTTTTCACTGTTGTAGGTCCCCAGTATCTTGCAACACATGAGACTGGGTCCAAAACAATAACCTTGGTCATCAGTGCTGGGACCAGAGCTGGTACATCAATACAAAACTGCACAATTCCATATAAAATTGCCAGTTTGAGCTGCCACAAACTTCTTCTTGCACACCCTTCTGGGGGAAACATCATCTGTATTAATAACCTGCTATTGCCTGACTGTGCTCTCTGCTGGTGTGGACACCAAAACTAGATCTGCAAAGACATCTGCGGTGGCTGAAGTTTGGATTTCGCTTCATGAGCTTCTGTACTCTCAGGTACATTGAGGAAACCGGTACATATTTTACACAGAAACCCGATCAGGACATACTAACACTCTTGCATCTGGCCATGAAGGTTAATAGGAGGCATTGGTGATGGAAGTGAAAAATAGCCCAGAGCAGGCTCCTGATGCCCAGAGACATGGGAATACTTCTTCAGGTACCAATTGAATCTACCATAAAATTTAATTGACACTTATAAATCTCCAGCAGTGCAGTGTAATGTGGTTCAGTGTGTTTCTTTTCCCAAACAACAAAAGGAAAGTTTGGTAGAAACAGTCCATGGCGCTATTAACATTTCATAAGACTGGTAACATTAAAGGTCTTTGTATTTTTATTGGTTCAACAAACAAAAGATTTCCTTTGAGTTTCATGAGAGCTCTGGGTTACCAGCCCAAAGCTGAGTTAAATTAGAAGTGACTGGGAGCTGTTACCATCTGTGAGTGTGTGGTGGCTTGTGCTACAGGAGTTAATATATTTTAGCAGAGAGATGGGCAGAAATGTGCAGGCCTCAGTCATTCTACCCCTGTGTTAGCAATCTGAATAGAGAGATCAGGAATGTGGAATGCATAGGAGTGAATTTCTTTTTAATTCCATGACAAAGTTCCTTGCATTGTGCTTCTGGCCTTTTTCAAAGATGTTTCTACAACTGCTTCCTGTGTTATGTGCATTACGTGGTTAAGACAAGCATTGTTCTTTCCAGGTGCTGTCAATCTTGGTCCTTTCTCTTGCTCTACAATAAAATTTTAAAAATCCCCAAACAAATCACAAATTCTGTTCATGCCTTCAGGTGTTAAAACCCACACAATTATTTTTTTCATGTACTGAATGCCACAGCAGTTAAATAAAGATGATACGAAAGAACATTGCCATATCAACTATGATTTAACTCTCTCTCTTTTCTCTCTTTCCTTCTACCCAATACAAATACAGCTTTCCAGGTCTAAAGTCACCGGTTCTCATACAATACAAAAAACCCCAAGCTGTACTGACAAGGAAACTATAGTTTAATGGAAAACTGCACTAAAAATTAATATATTTCTTGTAAAGACTGCCTCATTGTAAGGAACATTATCTGTCTTACTTCACACTCAGAAAAATTCCTTTCTTATTCTAGTAGTCTAATGAGAAGGAACTGTTTTAAGCAAGAAAACAGGAAAAGGGAACAGAGCACAGGGATTAAGGAGGCACCAGTGCAGTGTTGTAAATAACCCCAGCTTTTCTGTGCTTCTTCCTTCTCTGTGCGTCACTTTCCTCATCTACAACTGGCAATCATTAATGCACAGAAGCCATCATCACATTCCCAGAACCAATGCCATATTTTTTGGGTTTCCAAGCATCTCTTTCTTATCAGTTACTTGTATCTCATCATCCCTCAAATTAGACAGTAAAAATTTGGAGCAAGGACATTACCTTCTAATCTTCAAAACATTTACTGCATTTTCAGAAATATATTAGTTTCATAAAGAATTCTGCATCAGAGAAACGTCAAGGTTGTGCAATCAGTCACTCAACATTACAAAATGCCTACATAAAGGCTTCACATGCCTTTTGCATACCCATGTTTCTTTAACCAAGTCCAGTTTTCCTGGATCCTGTGTCTGTATTTTAATAAAGACCAGAAAATGTCTCTTCCTGAAGTCCTCCTTCATTGCTTACCCTGGAAATGTGTATAGTAGGTGTACCAAAAGCCAAACATGATAAGGGTAATTGAAGGCTTCAGAGCTATGCATAAGACAAGGGCACAGCTTCAGTAGTTCCTTACAAAATTTTCACATGGAAATTGGCTCCGCATTTCTGACCAAAACAACTCTCAGTGCAGTACAATCAGAAGAAAATACGACACATAACCAATACACCAGACCTTAGAACTGGAACTACAGAACCTTTAACTGTATCTAAAATTAAAGATCTTTTCATTGTCATTTTGAGATTAATATATCTTAATGAATGATCAGTATAAATAATGCACACAAGGTCTCTTGTCTACCAGTTCAGCAAGTTAAAACAAAATTTTAAGACTGACAGAAGATCCTGGGCTAATGGTATTACAGTTCCTCTGAAGGTTTTTCTGCTTTCTGGGAGGTGGGCAACAGAAAGCAGAATATTCAGCTGAACTTCAGTAGAAGTTTAATAGCTTTAAAAGGTGCACAGCTTTGTAGTCAATACTGCTTTTGACTCTGGCGTGAGACTCTTAACTGCACACGTTCAAGAAAGTACAACATGAAATAGCACTCATGCAGGTGACAGATGAATGAACTAATACCCCATCATGGTGCTCAGAGCTCGTGAACTAACCATCTTTCATCCGAAATCTAAAGCCAAAGCGCAGGCTGGTTATGCTCTTTAATCTCAATAGCGCTTGTCTCTAAAGGAAAGCTCTAGCCCATAAAGCTGAAGCCAGATTCCACTCTGAGTAATTATATTCTGCCTACAGTAATTATGTTCCCTTTGCAGTTTCACATGGAACTAATGTCCACCCACTTGCTACACTGAACTATTTTATTGCTGTGCAATTGCTATGAGTGGCTGAAATGTTGCTGGAGTGGGAGAGGTGACCTGGGGCCTGAGACAGCTGCCGTGCGTGGTCTCTGCATGGTGGCAAACCAGTCCCTGCCAACTGCCCCAGAGCCTGCACTGCGGCAGGACACTGCTGAAGGAAGGGTTATAGTGTCTGAGCCCAAAATAAGTCTTACTTGGATAGAATTCAACTTACCAATATCTCACTAAGTGCTGTGGGATCTTACGGAAAGAAAGGCGCTATGTACAAAGTGTAACGAGGTCAGTAGTGACCATTAAATGCAGTGGCAGACGCCTTTGTTGTACAGAGCAATATGACACATGGCACTAAGTACACACAAAGCTTGAAAATACACCAAAATGACGGTGTCTTCTCTGTTCTTAATGTGGGCCTCCATTTTCATGAAAGGTTTACACTAGCAGCAATTCAAGTTAATGGATGTTTTTTTCACGGACTTCAGCAGTTATCAGAGCAGCTTTAAGCACTGTTATTCTGCCTCATGAATTTAGTATAGTCTGAAAAAGGCTCGGCTGAAGCACTGCATCAACACCGAATTCAGAAAGCGCATTAAAAATAAGCCCTGAGAGGATGTTACCGTTCTGCTTTAGCTGTGGAAGCTGAGTGGACAGTCTGGGTTAACAGAACTTCATGTGCAACAAGCAACGCTTCTGTCTTGCACAAAGAAAAAATAGCACCTGTTCTGCAGAGATTTCCTGAGTAAGGAGGTTTGAAAAGGTTTCATAAAGAACAGGAAATGACCAGGTGCCTGTACTAAGGACTCCCTAAATACTGCTCTGTAAAACGCAGCAGCGGCTGGCCTGTTGCAAAGTAATCTGTGATCTCCTCCCAGTGTTTCTCTGAACAGCGTCTGGACACAAACCATGTAGAGGATCCACTTTTCTCGGACTTGCTGAATGCATCGCCTCACTCACTATCACATCTAACTCAATAACTCTTTCCTCTTCCTTTTCATGTTCCTCAATGGATTATGTCAATTCACAGATTTCTCTCCTGCTCTTACAACTCTGCTTGTTTCTTAGAGTCCTGTCTACCTGTCTACCAGTTACTCACAAAAAAAATGCTCTGTGCTACCTCTCACTAAGCACTGTAGTTTATTGCTTTATCTTTGAAAAATATTACAGGACTTTGCCTAAAATTTTGGAAATAAACACATATAACAACCTTGAATTTAATCATAACTGTCAGTAACTCATTTTCTACAACTATAGTATTTTCCTTTCTCTGTTCATTATGTCCCATTATCTATATCTGACCAGTCATATTCTGTTTTATTCTTGTTTTTCCAGTGCTTGCTGCAAGCTGAGGCTGAGTACTCAGTATGTAAGTAGCCCGACCCAATTCAGTGGGGCCCAAGTATTCAGACATAACCCCATGCTTTAGCATCTCCTTGATCTGTGCGTTCCTCCTGTACACGTTCAACACATCAACAAAGGGTTTCATTAGCTTTTGTCACAAGATATTTTTGCTGCTAATGAACACAGGTCTACATCTGTCTACTGTGCTGATGGGATCTAAGAATAAAACCCAATTTTAGTGGTACAACATAACAAGAGACAGAAATCAGTCAAAGCTGAATAAGAAGAAGCTGAGTAATAGATACAAGTAAAAAAGAAGAGATTAAAAAAGGAGAATCACATGAATCAGATCTATTTGTTATTTCAGCAGCTGTCTTCAATTTATCACCATGAATACTAAATCAATCACAAAAACTAAACTGTCAAGAATTTTTGTTAAAGAGTACTTATCACAAGTTACTGAATAGTATTCTATTACAATTAATACTGATTATAAGACATTATCAAGTCCCCTTATAGACATTGCCCACTTTGGCTACATAGAAGCAAAGGAATTGAAAGGTAATGCTTATATAATGATAATGCATTATATCAATACAGAGATGAGCACATCTAAATAAAACACACCCAATCTTCTAAAGGAAGCAGATATATATATATATATAATTATCTTTTTTGTACATAGTAGGGTCCATCCTAGCAAATTTCCTATATGAAGCACTTCCACGTGCCTTTCCTAAACCTTCACAGATCGCCCCCCTTCCCACTGCCCACTGCGCTGCCCATCCTGCAATGGTCACAGGGCTACATCCTGATAAAACTCCAGCATCAGAGCAAACTGGGAAAGGAGAGCCAACCCATGATATAGGAAAGGGGGTATGATTTGGCAAATTGCTTTCCTTCTGCAGGGAAAGAATGGTATTCCTTGACATGTGAATCATAACAAATTAACACAAACCCTCAGATTGTCTGCTTTTCAAACTGAAAGCTTTGACACATAAACATGTTGTTGCAGAGGAACAACACAGCAGAAAGCAGCAACTCTCCATTTATGGTGAGGCAGTGGTCACCAGTTTATTCTTCTTCCCTCTTTTTGCTCCTTTCAAACTTCTTCATCTAAATCACCAACTGCTTTTGTCCCCTTTTCCTATTTCTGGTTCTGCTTCCTTTTCAAGGCTGTTAACATTCAGAGTAGCTGATCTGCTCTTCTGTCTTGCAGTGGGACTTCAGTATTGGCTGCTGGGCCACATTACTGCTGGCCTTTTACATTACACGCTGCTCTGGGGCTGTGCGGGACAAATTTGCATCTCCCATGGTTAACTTGCACAGTAGTTAAGAGCCTGCATTGAACTGGCCCATTTGCTACTTCAGGTCTTGCACATGCCTTTAGCTAGCACTGCTTGAAGATTCTTGTGATGTGACAGTAACAGGCAGGGAGGTGATCTAGTTTTCTACTTCTTTAAATTGTCTTAAATTAAGCTTTTTGTCCACCGGCACCAGTGGTATGGGATGTATAGGAACCTCCTCATTTCCCAGCTCTGTTCCTCTCCAGGTTCCGTGGCCCGAGCCCTGAAGATGAGTCTCAGTGCCCATAAGCTGATGGACGCTCATCAGTTAATAGAATTTGAAGACAGAATATACTTGTATTCCTGAAACACACTGTGAGTATAATCTCCATATAAGCCTCTTACAGCTTTCAACATCTGCTCTGTTGACTGACATTTTCACGGATGCTCTGTTTCACAGATAAATCCCTGAGTAGGTTACTAACGTAGAAGAGTTAAGTGCTGTCTTTTAATGCTGGTTGTATACTTTTAAAGGGTGCTTATACAAAGTCCTGTTATTCTGTATTTTGAAACCACTTCTTGGCCAAGATTATTTTGTGGTTTTCCCTTACCTGAAAACACTGGCCCATCCCTTTTATTGTTCATTTCCTGACCTCAGTAATTTTCGTTACTGTAAAGTGCTTCCCAGAAAAACCCTGACCTCACTGAGCACACAGAAAAATTCTATTGACTCCAGCATGGCCAGGATGTTGGGCTTGATCTCCAGATTATTTGTGACATAACTGTTTTGCAGTCAGTAATTGGATAAGCATCCACATTGGATAAGCATTAGCCACATTAGTTATGTTTGCAATCCATAGTATTTCTTAGAAAAGAGACACGACGTCAATAAAAATATAACCTGTTTGTGAAAGAAATTCAATTCAGAAAAGCCTCTTCCCATCAGAATATTTTTCTTTGCTGATTACTTACATCTAGGGGCTGTTGCCAATGCATGCAGGCCTTCTTATAGGACATTTTTCTGACTCACTTTTTTTGACTGATCCTTTAAATTCTATGGTGACCAGAGAAGAGATTCTTTTAAAGCAGCTATTTTGCAACTGGTTTCTGCATCTCTATTTCTGCCTGCAGATAGGACATTTCTTCCAGTCTCTTTTCTTCCTTTTTCTGCTTCTGAAAGGGATGGCATGCTATCAGACATTTCTTTCTATATCGCTGCATATTAAACTATACTTAACGTGAATTTTATGTGTAAAGTTACAAGAAAAAGGAATGTTTATTTTATGTATTAAAGTCATAAAACTTTTCACTGAAGGTTTCATTATCAGAAATATTTGCCAGCTGAGGTCCGTCAGCTCTGGTAACAGGACAAGCAAGACGAAGTAAACACCTTAAATAACAGATGTTGTTTTGTGCCCTTTCCCAAAGCCTAGCCCTCTGGTTCAATCATGGGACCTTCATGTTTCACATCGTTTCAGGTGTTTCCCAGCTCTGCGAATGCTATGGCACACGTGCCTACAGGACTTCAAACTAATCTGTATCTGCCTGCCTTTGAGCAGCAGCTGTTTGAAGAGATGCAAGATAATTTTATTAAAAAATTAGATCTGGTATTCATTCATGCACAGGTTTAGAGCAAGCAGCAACTGCAGGCCAAATCACAAAGGCTTTATGAATAAACCTGGTGTTAGTTAAACTTTGGCCTTTCCTGGGACAGCTGGGGATAGTCGGAGGGTGGTGGGTTTGGGCAGGGTGTTCCCACCAGGCAGGCAGGGACAGACTGGCTGCCTCCACTGCCATCAGGTTAATCATGGAAACTGATTGACAGGCACGGGAAAAAAAGAGAGATTTGCCTCTCTTCCTAACAGCTGGAGCATTTTGATACACTGTCTCATGCTTTTACAACAAACAGGAGCTTATTCCTAGAGCAGTTTGGCCAAATTCCCAGTATTATTTCCCTCTCTCTAGCACTGTCCATGTACAACAGCAGGAGTTTAGGGTTGTGCCTGATTTCTATTGAGCAACTTTCTAAAGAATGGGGATACTTGGAAATTTTTCTGCCAGCCGTGGTACGTGACTCAGCACATCACAAAACAACTCACATCCTTCGCCACCATTGCAGTCCTTAGAGATAAAAGCCGTCACTACCAGTAGGAGGTGTTTTATCCCTCGCAGCATCAGCAATGTATTTATGCAGGAATTACTTACAGCCTGTACCAAATATTCAGAAAACAGGAGATTATAACAGAGTCTTTAGAATCACAGACGTGAGCCTTTCTTCACAGCTGGGGAGCTACAAAACAGCCTTTAAAAATAAATGCATAAATGTTAACAGTTTGACCATAGCCCCATACTTTTAGATGCTGAAGCTTGGAGTACAACATCAAACATTATGAGCTTCATGATACAAATGCAAGACTTGGCATCACTGGGATTGTGGCAGCCCATTAAATTGTAGCATTTTATACTCAGGCATCTGGCACTGTTAAATATCCCACCCCTAGGCTCTGAATACTTCAACCCCAGTGGCATCCCACAGACACGGACGGGACTCAGCCCAGGCACGGCTGCCTGCCGGCACGGATCCCATTACATCAACACGGCAACGCTGAGGAAGGAGGTTAAATTAAGTAGCTTGGACAGAGGCTGTGCCAGCACTGCCACTGCATGGACCAGCCAGCATATGTCAAATCAAGACAATATTGGTCACTGAGCCACAAGGTCAGCTGCTCTGCATTCAGCACATCATCTGTTTTATGAGGATTAACAACTCTGGATTACTAGAATGGCTGTTTATAGGTAGGTACTCACTAAATTGCAGCTCAGATAAAATTCCTGTTAACATTTGGTTTCCTAGCATGTGCATTTGTCAAAAAGCATCTTCACTAGATGATCTAAAAGCAAAAACAGAGTCTAAAGCAATGAGGAATTTGACAGAAAATCCAGAGAAATTTTAAGAGATCAGGAGACTAAAATTAACCAAGTTTTAGTTACAGAAACTGTTCTTTACATGTGTTTAAAAAGCTGCAAGTGCTTATCTCAAGAAGCCTTTTTATTTGCTTTTTATTCTTTGGAAAATTTCACAACAGAGAAATGTGAGATTTGGAACTGTGCGTGCATGTGCATATAGCAGATGAGATGCTCAGTTGGTACAGCTCCCTGACGTCAGTGGAGCTCTGATGATGCACCCCAGCTAAATGTCTGCTCTAATACATCTCCAGGCCGCTCATGTGAGGAAGCTGCTTTTCACCAGTTGACCTACAGTTGCCTGCTGATGGCCTCCCTGTGCATGAGTCAGTGCCAAGCCATACCCTGTGGATATCTGCTCAAGCCCCTTCTGTTAACCCTTTCATTGGTACCACGATGATCAGACTATTTCAGTGCTGGAGGCAGGAATTTAGTGGGATTTCAGCCAATTTAAGCACTTACAGACACAGAAGGGAGGTAACGTACCGTTGTGTGCTCTCTGATTTTAGGTCATTGGCAACCACGTGGGATTTAAGAATCATCTTTTCCTCCAAAAGTTTTTTCTCCAAGATATTTTATCATGAAGTTTCCATGGTGGTGGGCACCTCTGAAGGAAGGATAACAAATTCACCAGACCTTCAAGAATTATCTCATATGACAATTCTGACATTTCTATCAAATACTGAGGATTGCAGAGCATGAAAGCTGTACAATTACCTCTTTTGGTCATTTATTCTTACTAAATAATGGATCCTGGGGATAATGAATATTTTAGCACCTGTTTATAATAGATAAATGTTCTACAATAATGCCTCTCACTAAGAAAACATAATTTTAACTGTGTAAGAGATTAAAAATAACTAGAGAAATATTGTGACAGATGGCACCGCTCATGCTGCCTTAACATTTGGGCATGTTCTGTTTAATGTTTCTTTCATTTTCCTGATTCAGAACAGAAAATCCAATTAAATTAAGCGCGTTATAAAATTTCTGACATTTTTTTTCTTGTTTTGTTCCTTCTTTTGCTGATGAAACCAGTGTGAATTTGATGCCCAGTTTAGATGAGGAATAGGAGGCCAGGGAAGTAATGTACTGTGAGCAGACATAACGAAGGTTTATCTGCCACACCGCGAACGGCTGCAGAGGGGCAGCACATACTTCAGGCTCTGTGTTTTTTCAGTCCTTTACCTCTTGAGGAAATGCAGTGAGCTGTGTTAAATTTGTGTTGATTTTTCTTAGGAAATACGGCTAAGATTTCCCAGGAGGCAGAAAGAGCTACATGACGCTGAACTCACGTAACATCTTCATGTAGTTTTCCCCATTTTGGAGGTCTTATGTCTGGCTCTTTGGAAAGTGCAGGGGAGATGATAGCCCATTCCCAAATTTCTGTTCAAGCTGAGTTAAGCAGAGAGAAGTCAGACCCAGATGTGCCATCAATAGACAAATTTTGACCACGTCTGTTACAAGATTCTAGTAGACAGGAGGTTTACTTGCTTCCATCAAGCATAAAATACTGTCTTTTCCCTTTCCTCTTTTCAACCCAATTTAAAGTTTCTGTTGGAAGAAGGAGAACATATCACACGGCTCCATTTCAGTGTGCTGTATCTCTCGTCGTTGTTGGGTCTAGCACAGTCTCTTACCCTCTCAGAAATGTCTCCGTTTCACACAAGTAAGGCTACACCAGAGAAGCACCAAAGGTTGGGAGGAAACAGTGCCCACCACTGGTCTGCTTTTGGTCACTGCTCAGGCGTGAGCTGGGGGTCAGCAACCCAAAGTAGCTCTTATGGCTCTGCAGAAACTCATCTTCCGAGTCTTTTTAACAAATTAATTAATATTTCATGCTGCTTTAACTACTCTAGGACGGTATCGGAGTCATCCTCTGGCAGTGCTTATCTCTCTCTTAGCTACCTACATTTTACATTACATTTGAGACCTGCTCAAGATAAGCAGGGCCAACCTGGCTGAGGTTTTAAAAGAAAACTCTGGTCCTGCTCTTTCTCAGTATGAAGAATGTTCTTTCCTATATGTTTTGGAAGTGGGATTGGTAGGAGGAAGCGGAGTTCTTCCCCTCTGGACTCGCAGGCTAGCACCGGGCAAGCCTGCACATGGGAACCCTATATAAGTGTTCTTATACATCGCATTTTACTTCCATATGTGTCAGCTCTACCAAACCAGCTTTTCCATGGCCATGATCATGTATAATTCTCTCTCAAGCCATTGAACTCATTCCTTTGAACTACACAGGTGCCTAGAGGGCTACTGAAGGGAGTTAAGTTAATGCTTTATCTAGCTGGAACTTTAATGCTGCCGAGTGGAAACCGCCTCTCCTGAAAAGGAAATTTCTCACTGTGATTCAGTCTGGTTGTGTAATGCAGTCGTTTGCTTCCTCCACATTTTTCATATGGAGAGATGAAGAAAAACCTACACACACAACACAGCAAGGGTCTGTAATTAGAGCCATTCCCAAGAAGCCCGTGAAATGGCAATGCACAACTTCTCTCTCGTACTGGAGTCCTCCAGGATCAGCCTGAGGAAACAGGCAATTAAAGGCTCCATGACCCAGCTGCAGTGTTCCTTGTGTGACAATCAGAAACTCTTCCCCCAAGCAAGAGCTGCAATTTCCAGCGAAGCTTGCTGCTGTAAAGTAACATCTGAAGACACTTTGGTAATTTCAGTCATTTTCAGAAGTTTTGTTTCTACCACTCCCAGAGGAGAATGAAATTTCATTTTGTTGCTTGAGGAAGAGAAAAAACATGCAATAAATCATTTCCACGGGGAAGGAATAATCCTACATCTATAACTCCAGCTTTGGTTCCTAAATGTGTCCAGCTCACTTTGAAGGAAAATAGTACTCAGCATGAGTGAGTCTCTTCTGATTGCTTCTAAAACAAATGCAACCGAAGACTTGGTAACCATATGAAAATTAAATTCAAATTATATTGTAACTGGACCATCTTCACCTTTTATGCTTTTGCTAGGTACAATCAGGTATGTATTCCTTAAGAGCTGCGCACCTCAGAAAACTCCTTCCTTTCAACTTGCAACAGCCAAAAGAACAGGAGGGGAGCTAGGCTCCCTTAGCATTCAGTTAAGTGTTTTCTTTTGCTATTGCTATTGGAGAAGTTCTTTATTCTCCAGACTTTCAAGACATTCGTGTGACATCTCCGTGCAGCAGATTCTGCTTTATTCCAAAGGCAACCTGCAGAAATCTAAGAATATGTGGTCCCTCTCATATAAATATGAAATTATTTCAAGTGGGTATGAGCTGCTTTCATCCCTCTGTCCCTCTATACATTTTTAACATTGGCATTTTTCTTCCCTGGTTTGCTCCTGGAGGAAGAGGTAACTTATTTTTAAGATTATACAGCTGATTTTCTTGTGGGTTTGTCTGTTTGTTGCACAGGTGCCTTTCCTGGTTGTTTGGCAGGACTGGGTTTGTATGGCATGAAAGGCTAATGATTTTTTTATGATGTCCACAAAGGAGGAATGATGCATGAGCAGAGTCATAAAAGAAGAGACAGGCACAAAAGATCATGGAGCTATGTGGTGTCTCATAAAAGTCTAAAGAAGTGAGAAAACCTGTCTTCCTGCAGGGAAACTGCAGAGAATCGCAGGATCATACATCCCTCTGCCTGCCAGGGTGCACTGTACACCCATATTCAACTCCCCATGAACCCAAACCCCCAGGTTTTGCAAGGGGAAGCCAGGAAACAATCTCTGCCCTGAAGCAGAGAGGACTCCTGACCACTGTACCTGCAGATATACCAAATTCCTCTGTCCCATGCAGGCAGAGCTGTAGCCAGAAGAGCTTCTGCTGCTGCTCTGCATGTGAATTTGCAATTAATACCACATCATTAATACCACATCCTCAGCTGGGCTGCAGAGCTGAATCCCCAGCTTATCAATGCTGCTTCTCTGAGCCCTGGCTGTGCAGTGGCAGTCACCAAGTCTCTTGCACCCAGGGGTGATCTCTGGGACAAGGGCAGATGTCGGGACAGCACCTGAGGCACAGGATGGCAGCTGGCAAACTCCTATTAGCCCCTATTCCCCCAAAGGCTTTGCAGTTTGCTATACTGTTGATAATAGCTGGAAAGATTTCCTTCCTGCATTTGTGTGCTCTTTCCTTATCCTCTTCTGTAGCTCTGGCTTCAGAAGCAATGAGAGTGTGACTGGGACCCTAACACCTCTTTCTGAATAACTCCCTTTCTGGGAAGTGTGGGTTTAGGGGAGCAGTCCTGTCTCACGCAGCCACTCACATCTTTTCCTGAATAAGAGTTTCAGCCCAAGAGCATATTTTGCATAAGCAGAAATAATCAGCTTGGTCCTGTTCTCATGGCCACGGGGAGCTAATCTCTTGCATGGATTTCCTGTGACACACAGGAGCTTTGCTGTGAAAAAAACAGTAAGAGGGAGCACGTGGCTAAAACTTCTTTAAGGAAGCAAACATTAGATAGCAAATCAAGAGCAGTGCCCTCCGCTAACTACTGTGCATTTTGTCAACCAGGGTTTTTTTCCAAGCAAAAAAAGCAGATTGTTTCTTGTCCAAGCCTGTTTTGCTTTTAGAAGATGATTATATTTTTCAACCGTATTTCCTAGTTGTTTTATGTGCCACACAGGTCAGCGTCAGTGATGTCAGCTCCCCGACGAAGGAGCTTTAGAAACCTGCAAAATACCAAATATTTTCTGGCAACCAGAAATAATCAGGTATGGGGGACTGGGTTATTTACACTGAAGATCCAGCCAGGAGCACACCCCTCCTTCCTTTTAGTGGCATTTTCTTTACAATTGCTGAGATGTTTTGAAAAATAAAGCTTAATTATTACAGATACTTACGCATTGCACATCTCCATGACAAACAATTGTCAAAGCCCATCAGCTTCTGCTGCCAATTTATTAGAAATAAAAACATCAGATGAAATAGAACTTCACAAATCTGAGTAATTGTCTCTTTGAAAAGGGTTCTTGAAAAAATAGATGTCAGATTCTTAGTGAATCTCATTGTTTTCTCTGGGCTACAACATCTGAAGTTAGATTTTGTATCTGACTGCTGTCACAGTGATTGAAGGCAAAACATCCTGTCCTCTTCTGTTTAGGTACTGCAATCAGCTCCATAAACCTGCACAACACAGCTAAAAACAGCCTCTATATGTGCTCCCTGGCATACTTTTCTTTCTCTAAAATGGACAATACCAGTAATCTTAACTGACAGAAAGCAAGCTAGCATTACGTTTGCAAACAAGTGCTCAAAAAGCAGGAAGAAATACTTATTTATTTTAAAAACAACCACCCTTAGAACATTTGCCAAGTAGTGCTTCGACCGTTACGATGGTGGCTCTGCAAGAAGGCATCTCAAATCGCACTCAGAGTTTGCGCTGGGGACAAAAATCAGCATGAGGTTAGGGAGGAAAATCGCATTTCACTGGCACCCCTGCTCCGATGCCAGTGCACGGGGAGAGATTTTTGAGAGAGGAGTGAGGAAGCTTCAGCTCTGCAGGTAACTGGAGCAAGGCTGAGAGCTGAGGTGTGCTGCAGTGACCCTAGCGGTCCCTAACTGCACCCTGGCACCTCTCACACCCTCCCTGTGGGGCATTCCCAAGGGGAACATTTCCCTGGAGATTCGGTGCATCCCTGTGGCTGGTGCTGGTGTCTCCCTGTGCCTCATTGAGGACCTTGGAGCTGCCCTCAGAGGCAGCTAAGTCTTACCATTGACTCAGTTTGGAAACCAAGAAGAAATTTGGCCTTCCGAAGTGACTACATCTACGTGAGATAAATTCACTGTCCTTTTAATATAATATTAAATAGCCAATTATAATATGAGCTGCTTGCTTTTAACGCATGAAGGAGCGGGGAGAGCAGTCTGGCGTGACAAAGAAGAAGAACTGTCAAGCAGAGCAGAGGTTTCTGTGCTGATAACCATGTTCCTTCAAGCTGCACCCAGGGCGCTCCCACTTGGCAGAGGCACTAAGAGGATTTGATCTTGCTAAGTGCAGATCAGAAGGACAATGAGTATGGCCAGCCAGATCCTGTCATCTTGCTTTTCTCTCTCGCACTTTGTCTCTCACCTGTAGGTGACTGATGTTGTCATTCTCACTTCAAATGAGAGGGCTGGTAACCCAATGTCACCCTGCAGATCAGTTTTCAAGTGTATGGGATGTAAATAAAGGATTTATTTTGAAGGGGGAGAAAAACCGCACACATTTTCCATCTGATTGCTAGTCACTACCAGACCTAGCGCAGTGTGGAGCTTGCAGTGATCTGCATGCACAGCTGCCACATCTGCAGGTACATACAATATGGCTCACTCTTCTTTTGAGGTCTCTGGGCTCCCAGCTGTTATACAGACTGGTAATTATAGCTGTTTATTTGGACACCAGTTCATGGATAGCCATGCAAACACATGGCAGCCACGTACTTGCTACACAGCTTCTGCCTCTACCTTCTTATAACAGCAACAGGCTCCGCAAAAGGGGACCATTTTATCAACTCCAGTTCGTGCATCTTAGGAAGTCTTACCTATTTAATACAAATTGGGGGCACAGGAGAGGGACAGGCAAGGGTTATATATGAGCAGTTGAGACAAATGATGACCTGGGAAAGTTACAAACCCAGGTAAGAATGTAAAAGGAGTATTTGTGTGCAAGACTGAACATCTGATTTGAAAGTGGCCTGCAAAAACCTGCCAAGAAAATAAAACTTGCCTATAAAATGCTCTTCCCAAGGAAGCTAGAGGCTGCATTATTTGGGCAGGGATTACTCACTGTTTTCCTTAAAAAGAACAAGATTGGAACCAGGATTCTGCTATAAAACTTTATTCCTGTTGGTGAGCACAAGTTCCAGTCTTTCATAACTTCTGTAGTTTAGGGGTGATGTAGATCTTCACTGTGCCACAACAAAAAAGACTCCAGAGAGCCGAGTAAAAATTGTATGCAATTTGGTACATAGATACTTCTCATCTCAGGCTTTGTTCCCGGTTTAACATTCGTATGACAGCCCACTGTTAACTCATTTAGCGTTCTGGCCTCATAAAGAATCTATCCGTAAAGAATCTATCCTTAAAGCCTACTACATTTTCTTTCAGGCCTGATCGTTGTCTGGTTTATTGTGCTCAGCCTTGTGTGACGAGTCTGTCCTCTTTAGCACAATGTGCAACCAGCAATTTTAATGTTTAAAGATCGCTTCAGCTGACTTACCCTTTGAATGAATAAAAGCCTTGTTCTTGTGCCTGAGAACTTTTTAAAAGCTTACGTGCATGTTTAAGTGTTTCCAGTATCAAAGCATTTTGGTTTTATGTTCCATGTAACAATTTTAATTGGAAGACATTTTATATTCAATTTTAAAATTATGGTGTTGGAGGATAATAACACCAACATTATAGTTTCATTATCCAGCTTAATTTCTTAAAAATAATGAGTTCAAACTGTTGTAACAAGCAAGTTCTGTGAGATCTCACACTGCGTAGAATGTTAGTCAGATTGAACAAAAAGGAATCCATTAATAAAACTGAACAAGGGACACTGTGCTCAGCTAAAGCTACATCCAGATGGTACTCCTGGTACTTCAAAAGGCATTTCCTCCACATTACATAGCTCCCGTTTCACAGAGTAGATGCCTGATGACATTAACTGTAACACCTGAAAAGATGGTCGCTGGCTTGCACAGCTGTTCATCCAGCAGATGTTAGTCATGGGTGTAAGAGTGAAGAACAAGCCCAAATTTTCAGCTGCTTCAAAGGAGTCGGTGCTGCAAGTCCTTAAGAGATCACAAGATTTGTTGTACGGGACTTAGCAAGCAGACTGGAGCAAGAATAGTGCCATACTACAGGAGACACAAAACCCCACAATACAACTAATCCAGTATCATCTGCACAGAAAAAGCTACTGTTCTGGGCTTTAAAAAATAAAATATCTTCTCATATCTATGTGGCTCCTTGATTCCTCTTAGCAAGTAAAAATATTAATTATTGAGAGTGTCTAGATATTGCAAACCTAATACTATGAGATCAGCATATGTTGAAAAAGAAATGCTTTACGGTTCACAGAAGATTGCTGAGAGCTGAAAGCCCCTCAGACACAGAAGATGGCTGCAGAGAGGAAAGACCCCCATTTTATTCTTGCCCACTGTGCGTAGGACAAAAAGTAATGGGCTGAAACTGTTATAGAGAAGATTTAAGTTGAACATAAGGAAAGCGTTCTCATGGTAATATAAGAATATTAAGAATGGGATTAGACGGCAAGGTTGTAGCCTTACCATCATTTCAGGTTTTTAAGAACAGCTTAGAATGACAAATCACTCTTGACAATTCTTTAGGTATAGTTCATTCCGCCTAAGGGGGAAGAGATGGACCCAATGACTTCTCAAGGTCCCTTCTAGAGTTATTTTGTATGATCTTAAGACATCGCAGCTTCACATCTCTAGAGTTTCTTTCAAATGTAGAAAATACCTGTATTTGAAAGTGTTCATCAGAAAAGAGAGCAGTATGTAAGATTTCAGGGGGAAAGGTTTGTCAGCTCCATACGGCACCTAAAACTACAGAGTTCTTGAAGAAAATTTGCTTCTATTGTATTGAGAGCATAAATAATAATGTAAAATATGAGGAAAGGAATGGAGAGAAGTCCATCACACAAACTCCATTCAGCTACAAACCAGACATGATTTTGGACAGGGTAGCGAGTACTCTGAAAGTTATCTGGTCCTGAAGGAATAGATGGCATGAGACCACAAGATGTGATTACGAGACATCCCTGCAAAGATCTGATTAGTCTCCAGCACCACATTTTTCAAGCTGAGATTTGATTCCTGCCGAATGAGTTTATTTCAGTTGAATGGTAATGTATTTAACCTTTCTGCTGTTAAATCACTATGGAAAAATAAAGAGGTCTTAGATATATTTTTTCTTTTTCTTTTAACTGCCTGGCAATTCTAGTTTAGTTCCTAGCTTACAACTTACGGCATATAATCAGCTATAAAGGCTCCAAAGTAAAAACAATTTCAAGAAATACTGTGGTTTAAAGCAAAGCTTTTAAACAAACACTTGAAGCGTTTTCAGGGGATATAATTTAATTCTTCCTACATCAGACATCATATTATCAACAGACTTCATCATTTTTCAGAACCTGCAATAATTCTAATTTCAAAGTTTCTAATCCATTTCTAGTCCAGATATATTTGGAAATTCCACTTAACTTTTCTCCATCTAAATGCAAAGAGAAAATAAATGTTTGAAATATTGACTTTGAAAATGAATGGTATCTTCTAAATGGTATTCTGGCAGAAGGCTTATTTGGGAAAGTTTAGGCATTTCCTCACACATTTCTCTTTTTGTGCTTTTGTTAGTTGGAAAAGGAATGGCACCTGCTGGCTTTTAAAAAAAATCATGTCATAAAAATGATAAAACACCTCTAAATGGAGCTCGAGGACCTCAGGTCTCAAAAATAAGTTACTTCATAATGGAAGATGACAGAATTTGTGGCCGTCAGGCAGGTGATATAAATTCCACTGCAGTCAAAGGGATTCTTTCCTTGGCTGGATTTACATCATTCCTCAAAACTCATGTCACCATGAACTCTAACACATCTCACTAAAAAACTTTGAGCTGTTACAGTTTGCAGTGTATGAAGCTCTGCTGGTCACTCCATAAAGGAGAAGAATGGGCACTATCTTGGCTTCCATCTGGGAACACTGTGGTAAGGGAACACGTTCTTATTTCCACTCAGTATAAAACTGTCACCCCGCACCAGCTATCGCTGCAGACAGAGCGCTAGAAATTGGCAGAGCTCAGAGCAGGGATTGAGGGTGCATTTTCGTGGAAGGGTTATTGCTGACAACACAAGAACAATAAATTAGAGTCAGGAATAAAAGACAGCATTAAAGCCCCCGTGGCACCATCTTAATTTAATATTCTGAGATATTTCACTTTCTACTGCACCTACATGCCATTTATAATCCAGACAAAGCAATATCCAGAAAACAAATGAGTGGTAATTTTCATGCTAATTATGCTAGATGCATTTATCCCTTTGTCATATTTATTTTTATATTGTGCCTTTAAAATATAAAAAGACAATAATATAAAAACACACAAATTACATTTTAGCGTTGTTTTGCCTTCTGCATCCCTCCTGTTCTGCATAATAATTCCCAGCTGACATTTCATCCTGTCTTCTCACTTATATTCCCAGATGACAGAATTATTTATTCCCTTGGCAAACCCTGGGGGTTTCTTTTCAATCACTGCTCAATGAAACCTTGAATGAAATGTGCGGGTGTTCTGAGCAAGGACAGGAAGAGAAATTAGAAGGTTTAATATTGCTTTGCTTATGATAGTGTAAATCGGGGGCAATATAAATGAAGTTAAGGAATTCACCAGTTTTACAGTGATGTACATGACAGTAAAGAATTGGATTGATCGGTAGCATTCATAGGATGCCATTTGACATCAACCCATCCTTTTTCATTGCTGCTATGTTTTTCTGAGGCAAATTAAATTATAGATTAAACCTGCCAACCAGTTCTTGAGTCAGGATATATTTACAGCCATTTTAAAAACATGTTTCATTAAGGGACCCAAGTTGAAACTTTTGTAATTTATTTATCAATGCTCTTTAATATTTCAGGTCGTTCAGATGATAACTTTTATTTATTTATGTATTTGAGGATTTATTAAATATGCCCATCATCCTTTCTACAAAACCGACATCACAAGGAACTTAAGAGGAACCGATGCATCTCACTACCAAATCTTCCTTCCCAGTTTCTCCCAGTAACACACCCTTACAGCAATACTTGTGGTGCCCCTTTGCAGTCACAGCGTTCAGACCCAGTCAGGGAACTGGGAAAGCAAATTCTGTACGTGAGAACTCCTCATGGGGCTCTCACCCAGGACTCACACACTACAAACTCCTGAATTAAGTCTCACAGAATCTTGGAAAAGCCCTCTGAGATCATCATGTCCAACCGCTCCTGTCTACCCCCTAAACCATATCCCTAAGTACCTCGTCTACCCGCTCTTTAAATCCATCCAGGGATGGTGACTCCACCACCTCCCTGGGCAGCCTGTGCCAGCTTCTGACGACCCTCTCAGGAAAGAACTTCCTCCTTATCTCTAACCTGAACCTCCCTTGGCACAGCTTGGTGCCGTTTCCCCTTGTTCTATCCCCCATCACCTGGGAGAAGAGACCAGCACCCACCTCTCTACAAGCTCCCTTGAGGCAGTTGTAGGTGGTGATGAGGTCTCCCCTCAGCCTTCTCTTCTCCAGGCTAAACAACCCTAGTTCCCTAGTCTCCCAAAGGATCTATCTAGCACTGGAAAATGGGGAAATTCCTAATCTAGCTGGGACTTTAGATCCCCTAATATAAGCCTAACAGGCTAAGAAAAGCATGGGGAATTGATCCACATCCACAGTGATGCTGAAAAAGTGCCGAGTCTCAGCCAGCGACCTGGCTTACGTCCTGCTTACATCTAAGAATAAACCTTTGCTTCATCTCCTAAAGGACAACAATAATGCAAGAGTTTATATGACTATATTTGCTGTTTATCCCACAATCTTTTTTACTCAAAAAGTGGCATCAAATCCTGAATCTACCAATTTCCCTGTTTAGATGGACTGGTGCAGCATCTGCTCTGACAACTGCAAGTTTTGCTACTATTTTCCTAAATATGGGTCTTTAGAGACATGTGCTGAAAAGTCAGCAGTCATAAAAATTAGGCTAATTAGACTAGATTGAAATTACACTCCCACAATTATTGCTGAGCCAAAGTTTGATGCAAATTTCTATGTGTTTGTTATATGGCCCATCTCAGCATCATGCCAATTCTCACATCTGTTCACGTTAAGACATCAAGACTATTAGCACATCCTTTCCTTATTCTGTAAGCCTACTTGAGACGCAGCCTAATCTGCAGCAGAACCAGAGCAAGCCACGATGAGGAACCCCACACAGTGTCAAAGGTTCAGATGAGCAAAGCCAAATGAGCATAGCCCATGACACATCCCATATTACAGTTATCCTCACGTTTCAGAGCAGTTTGAAATAGTGCATAAGACAGCTGGCAGGGTTTATATTGAGACTTGCTCATCTAACCAGTGAGCTACAAACAGATGTTGTGCATGAAATAGGAACCACTACCATTGACACATCTCACATGCCAGACGGTGGGGCAAAGTGACTCAACCTGACACGAAGAGGAAATTGAGTGTGACATGTCCTTCATTTAAATGAGTAACATGTCGCTTCTGGCCCAACTTCTCATCCGAAACATCAAATGCTATTTGACAGGCTATACATGTGATTTCTGGGGTGATGAAAGTCTGCTTATATATATACACACACCAAGTATAACAAGAGGCACAGTGACTATGCAGCCGGAAAACAGGATTTCTGCATTTAAATGTATTGTTGGAATCCCTTATGAAGATTTTAAAACATTGTTTTTATTATGACACTGTGTTGGACTAACATTTCTTATAGTGTCTGCAAGCATCAACAATCATATTCTAGAGGGGTAATTGCTAATGTTTGATTATTTCCAACAAATCATTGGTTTGCTTCCAACAGCACTGTTTCTAACTGACTGGACTGAAAATGCTCTACGTTGCTGGGTGTGTAAGAGCTAATGAGGAACTGTGTGAGAAGTAAGGAGAGACAGTGAATTGTGCAGGTATATGGCTGTGACAACACGAGATTTGGAAGTCTCCTCTGGTCCTTGGTCAGATGCTTCTGAACAATGGTGCTTGCTCATGGATTTGGTTACACAGTGACAACTTTTTCTGAACTCAAGGCTCCAAATGTGAGACAAAATTGGCATTTTACAGTAATGACAAAATCATGGAGTCCAGAGACAGATGAAAGAATTTAATAAGTTCCTTTCACAATGCTTTTTCTCCAGTTAAACAAGTGCTCTTGTTCCAAAATGCAAATGAGATACTGTGTAATCCTGAACAAGTACAGATGGGCCCATCCTTTCACTCCTAACCTGTGAGTGTATAAGATTCTTTCATTTGCCCCAGAACCTCTACCCAGAACAGCCCCCGGTCTGAAATACAGACACTCATCCAGCAAGGCACTCGATCATGTGCTGAAATTCAAATAATTAAGAGCCCACTGGTGCACTGGGTAATCTTCTGTAGTTTACACAAACCTTTAGACTTTATGTGAATTAAAAAAAGCTCTTAAAAGGTGCGCTTCCTCCTAGCTTCTCAAATTAGAGGTTGGAAGAGAACAGGATTATTTCAGCTGGTAAGGATGAACATCTTGGCCAAGAGTAAGTTGCAAAATACCCACCCACCTCCTTGTTGCTCACTTATGGATATAAAAGGCCTGTAATAAACAGAGAAAACTGGGAAAGGAGGTCTTATGGCAGCATAGCACCTCAAATAGTTTGTACTCAATAATTAACATTTTTCCTTGATGCTTTAAATTATCAAATATTCCCAAAGCATATGCAGCAGAAATCAAAGCAGATTTATAATGCTAACAGGAATTTTATTAGTAGCAATATTGGCAGTATGCATGTAGGCAGAAAGCCAATGAGTACCAAATACTGGGTGAGGTATTTTTGTTAAATTAGTCACGCTTCAACGTTCATCAAGGTTTTATTTATGAAATTCAAGTTTACAAGTGTTGGTCCAACTGCCAGGACTCAGGGCTTTAGTTCAAGTATTAGAAAGTGATGGATGTTGACTGAGTTGAACCTGACAGTTGACTCTGAAGAGACCTCATAGGTTTGCCAACATGTTCAGAGCCTGCATTAACTCCTGGGTTTCAAAGTTCTGTTCTTCCATAGCTTACACCCAGCCCCAGCTGTTGCACCTTTCCACAGACAAGCGTTCCCCAAGCTCCACAGCTGCTCTACCCATGCTCTTGTCATAAGCTCCACGTGAGAAGAGATATATGGCTCCAGGACAGACTGCCCAGTTCTGTGGGCCAACCCTAGAGCTGGCTGCTACAATCTCTGCTATGGATGATTCCCAAATCAGACAGCTTTCTTGACCACTAGCAAAAAGTAGCATGGAAACTACAAACATAATCTTCAATCAGAAAGTGCAAGATCTCAGAAACTGCTCATCATTTTCAAATCACCAGGAATCAGTGTTTCAGAGAAAAATTATTGGAAGGCTTTCTGATTCATGGGGAACTGAAAACATCATCATTGCAACCTGATACCAGACCTAATCCTAAACAATGTAAATATCCAGTGAGTCGGAAATCAAACCCATCAGACACCTTTCCAGTTTTAACTTGCTCAATGCCAGTTACAGAATTCGGACTTGCAAACATTGATGTTGGTGCCTCCATATCACGCAGAAAAAGACATCATGACTATGCAGACAGGTCAGGAAATCACACAGCTCTCCTTTGCTTTCTATTCTTTATTTACAAAATAAAGAAATATTTGAAATAACGAGATGTGGTGTCCTATGGACATATTCTATCATACACTGGATCACAGCTTCTTAGACACCAACATCAATATTTGTTTTGAAACATTTGTTTTGCAATGGGGGCATTTATGTTGATTCCCTGGTGTCTAACAAGAATCATACAGCATATTTTCTCTTTGTTTGGCCAATTTTGTGACCCATCTTCTCTATTTAGTCCCCTGCTTTGACAAAACCTGTGGCAATATGACTAAATGAACCTGTATCCCTCTGCCAAATCTAGCTGAAATTTGCTCATGGGTTAAAAAAATTACTGTGAGGGAGAGAAAACACAGACAGATACACAGATGGCCCCACTGCTTAAGTCTGCTTTCCTTCTGCAGATAAGTTTTAGAACTGGTGATATACCAGACTGATGTCGACCAATATGCCATGGGAATGGGTCTAAGTGTTTGAAGCATAATAATGCATTCCTCTAAAGTCCTACAAGTGGAGTCAATGACAGACGAGTGAAAAGGTTACTCTGCCTGCATTTGATTGCCCAGCAGTAAGTACTGCTTGTTAGAGGAAGAGGTACAGTATAGTATTTTAAGAAAGCAATATATATATGCTCTGATTAAAAAGATCAGAAACTGACTTGATAATCACTTTAAACAGGCAGGGGCTCATATGCTGGGTTCCCAAATCCTACTGAATGTTCTAGACATCAAACAAAAGCAAAGACATGAGTTGCCCTTTGAATTTCCTTTTTGTAATGTGGCCTCTCTTTAGTAAGTCTGCATTGGACATGACTCTGACCCTTTATGCCATGGAAGTGGAAGAGTGTTTGGCTGGCGAGTCCCACAACTGCTCTCTGCAGTCTGCTGCGACTTGCAGGCCAAGTAGCAGAATTGGAGGCAACTGAAGGAACAAGAGAGGCATGGATTGGGGATTGGACTGGATGATCTTTTGAGGTCTCTTCCAATCCCTAATGTTCTGTGATTCTGTGATTTGGGAGGAGAAACGGTCTCAGGAATTTGAGCAGAAAGATTTTGGCTTCGCTCCTTCATCACTGGGACATCTGCATGCTAGGTCTTCTAAGAAACAGCCCCAGAGACATTTCCTGAGCAGCAGGGAACCTGGCTGCCTCTAGGTTTTCTTGAGCTGTAATTCTTTCTTTCTTTCTTTGTTGGACTCATTTCAATAAGGATGGAGACTCTCACACAAAATATCGCTTTGTGGCAACCACACTCTCCTGGATGTAGGAGCTGCCACTGCAGACACCCTTAACTTGTAATTCTTTCTTTCTTTCTTTCTTTCTAGGTCTCATTTCAATAAGAATGGAGACTCTCACACAAAACATCACTTTGTGGCAACGACACTCTCCTGAATGTAGGAGCTGCCACTGCAGACACCCTTAACCTGAGGAATACCTGAGATAGAGGCCCCCCACTGAATGAACACATTCAAATGAAAGTTCATCCTTGAGCTCTGCTGCAACCCTACACATGGGAGCCAAATACAGCCTTTCCCTTACATCTCTTCCTCTGACACTTCCAATTGCCTGAGATCTACTTCATCTGCTGTGAAGCCCTGTGGAGAACAACCTCCACCCCAGAGCTCCAATACTGCTAAGTTCCTGATGGAGCACAGCACCCCACGTGGGGAGGGCAGTGCTAAAAGGCACAAACATTGAAGTATGGGGATCCAGTACATGGGCAATACCACAGGCCTGGTAGTGAACTGTGGCAGAAGCCAGGCTGGAATCTAGTCAGTCCTAATAGACTTCCTTCCAGATCCTTTCAATCCTCCAGGCAACCACCCTTGCTCTACTTGCAGGATGCGTTTATTTCATAGCCATTTATCATTTGGGTTTTCCATTTTTCATCCAATCACAAACACTTCCTAAACAGGATAGAATATTTTCAGATTGCACTTAGATGGAAAAAAAAAAGCTGGAAGAGAAACTTTGCTGGATTGTCCCCAGACTCACAGCAGAGAGAGCATAAAGTCCTCAGCCATTCAATAGTCTTCTTGGCGGCTGTCTGGGGAAGCACTCAGGAGTAGCTCCCGTTATAGCAGTTATAATAGTTTCAAGCTTATCTTTGGACAGAAGCCTTCTTCATAATTTTTGCCTTCTCTTTTTATTTGTACTTGCCAAAATGCCTGTGATATTGTTACTAAGACTTTACAGTGCTCCCTAAAGGCAGCAGCTCATACAGACAGTCATTTTATGCTGGGTGAACGGCCAATTGTTCACACTAGAGATTTTTTTAACCCTCACTAATAACAGCCAAATGCATTTTAAAAAGAAATACTTGAAAGCTTGCCTTTTTCTGCCAAACACTTTATACAGAAAAATAGGGAAAGCTGCCAAATCTAAAATTGAGAAATCTTATTATAACTTAAGGATAACTCATCCAGTCCCTAATGCTTGAGCCTAGGGAAGGAACATCTGGACACCATGAGCACTTGTGCTGCTCTTGTTCACGATGTTTACCTGTTTCCAGCTTGATCACAGCCCTGAAAGCACTCACTGCAGGGGGACTGTTCAGGTGAGTACTGTTGGGCATATAGGTAAGAGTTTGCATAAACAGAGTCTGCTTCTTAACAGGTACTTTAATTCAGCAAATCAGATACTGGAAAAAGGGAAGCCTTCATTTCCCTTTGAGCATGGGTGATTCTCATTACATCTGATCACCTGTGAGGACTACCCACCAATTTGGACCTGGTTCCTCTGGCACTAATTTTTGCAAAGGTTCAGATCAAGGTCAGGACTCTATTCTCTTCCTGGTCAAGCCATAACAAAGCCATCATTGACCGCTGTGATGACTGCACACTGCCACGATGAATCAATAGCTCCTTGAAGAATCCGTTAACATCTACTCACAATGGCAAGGTCAAAGGTTACCAGAAGACAACATGTTAAGCCCTTGCTTCAGTTGACTTTGGTTTTACTTCAAATATGAGGTCCAAGACACAGGGCCAGTAATCAGAGATTACATTAATTACAGAGATTAATCAGAGAGACCTGCCTCCAACATGGGAAAGTACTCTAGCCATAGGCACACTTCTGTAACAGACTTCAGCCCAATACTGCAAGAAAGCAGAACGACTCCCATAGGGAGTTCTCACGTAGGCAACAAGAATAACCTCCTCGCAATAGCCAAGTCTTGCTTACTTTTTGACTTGTGTAATTCCATTTAATTAATAAAGCAACTAGGATTAGTGCCTTGGTATTACAAAACAGACAGCGTATTTAATTGACTTATGCCTGTAACAGCAGCCACAAAACATCTGCCAGTTATTAGGCATTCTCGTGGATCTCATACAAAACTGGCAGACCTCAGAGGAGGATGAAGCTAATGATCAGCATAGTGTGCATTTCTGAGAAACAACCATACTGCTTTACTTTTTGACCAAGAAGATATTTTCGTTATTCATTTAAAATGTTACAGATTGAATCAGTTCATTTCTGGATAAAAAAAAATCAGTTTTGGGCTTTTAAACTCACCGTTTAAGCAGGGTGGTTTTCTCAGTCTGATAAAAAAAGTGGACCTCTAGAGCCTGCTATGGAGAAGATCCCTCAGCCTTTGAAGATCCCAAGTTTGTCACTTGGACACAGGTTGTTAATCTAAGTCTTCAGGCTACAGGATGAAACAGCCTGGCAAAATACTCTTCTGTGGTACTGGGCTGGTTTTAACCACACCAGTGCCCAGCCATTGCAGTTCTGAGGAGTGGTGCAAGGCCAACCTGCTTCCCAGATCTGAAGATCATGTGGCCATTCACAGGTCAGGGGTGGGGGGACAGTTGCTAACACTCACATTTTAACTTACTCTGTGGGATTCACAGCAATTCCACATTTTCATTTGTTCAGCTGAGTTAATTTCATCTTAACGTGCCTCGTTATTAGCTTTTATTACAGTGGGTTATTAAGGAGGTATGATAGCACAGGATAGAAAAGCTCACATTTTAGGCAAGTACAGTTGGTCCAAAATGCTGAAATTTGCTTTCCTTTTCCTGGTTTTGACAAATAAGTCATGTCCAGTCTCTGGGTGCCATTTGGCTCTTGCAGAGGTTGCTGTACTGCTTTCATACCAATACAGAACATGTAGTACATGCAGTACTCTGTTTATGCTGTTATGAAATACAAAGCAAAAACACCTATATAATGTAGCATGTAAAAGTAAAACTATCAATCACAGGCAGGTCTCCTGCTGACTATTTAGAGAAACCAATTTGGCTTCCTAAAGTTTTTTACATTCATGATAACAGAGTCAATAACCTTCCTATGAATATTCAGTATAAGCAAAATGCTCTCCTAAGATGACGACCAACAAAAACCTGCGGGGGCTGCTCAAATCCTGTGCAAAACCTGGTTTCAGGAATTAGTTTGGAGGAGGGGAAGGTATATTGAGCCTCTGCAAAGGGTGAGTGTAGCTGTAGGGATTACTGCCCACCACAGAGCATTTGTTGCAGTCTGTGCAGGTCTACTTGAGCATCACCTCCCCTCCCTTGATGCCCACCTATGACAAAGTCACAGAAACAGTTGCTTCAGTGCCAGTTACACGAGGCAGAAGGGCACTGGCTACCTATTCTAACAGCTGTATCACACGATAAAGGCTGTGCTGCTGGGTTCTCACCAGACAGGCTGGATGGACACATACATGGGAGCTGTAATCACAGAATCACAGAACGTTAGAGATTGGAAGGGCCCTCAAAAGCTCATCCAGTCCAATCCCCCTGCCGGAGCAGGAACACCCAGATGAGGTTACACAGGAAGGCGTCCAGGCGGGTTTTGAATGATAATCACTTCAGTTGTGGTATAACTTCTGGTGACGTGCTATGCCTTTGTCCCAGACATGGGATGTTCTTTGGCTCTACTCAGCCACAGGTGTGGGAATCAGCTCATTTCCAATGCCAAAACAAGCAAGAACTGAGGCACTGTGCAATATCCTCCTCATTCTTGAACCAGATCACCTACTCATGGAGGGAGCTGCTGTCCCATGGTCCAGCATAGTCTGCATAATTTTAAACAATATTTGTAATTTGGATACGATCTTGCAGCTGTATTCTCAGAGGAGACAAAGATTCTACAAATAATACAGTCCCTCTGAGTTCTTGCTAGCTTTTATACTGCAAAGGGCCAAGTGTTCTGCTTGTTCAGCTTGATTGTAAGGAAAAACACAGAATGCTGGCATTTGTGTCTCATGGAACTGCAGATTCTTATGCAGTTCAAAGCCCGGTGATTTACCTTTTGGTCCAGAAAAAATACCTCTTGTATTCTTCTACCCAGTATAGGGGAGAAATGGAGAACCAGGGTAAGTAATACACCATTTCATAGTGACCTATCATTATTCTTTAGGATCTTAGAGTCTACACTGGTAAGCAATAGACTCCTACTTCAGGCAAGCTTATTGTGGAGGAAGGAACAGTGATGGTCACCATCCTTTCTTGCATCCTTCATGCCAAACCCTAAGGTCATACAGAAAACTAGAACAGGTTAATCCTCCCCCATCCTCTTTTTCACAACATTTTTGTGACTCATACATCAGTTTATGATGGGATCATACATCAATTTATGAATTGAATTATAGGCTAACAAGGAACTGGATTTAATGACCAAATAACCCTTTTCCATCCTGTTCACTGTCCTGCTCAATGATTTATCCCCTGCACTGTCCGATCTGAATTCCATGGGATTTATTCACATACTCAGTTTACGTGAGAAGCTGTATATACTGAAAAAAAGGTTCATTAAATATTGGAACTTCCTGGTCTTTCCTTTGCCTTCCCCCCTTCCCTTTGATAGCTGGCTCTGCTGCTTTACTTAAGAAAACCAAAGTGCCCTGGCAGGAGGGAGGCATAACACAAGTACGTGCCTTGAATACGGAGAGTCGCGAGCGCAGCTCTGGCAGCGCATCTCACTCCTGACCCTCAGCACCTCTGCCACGGGCATGTCTGCAAGGCTCATCAGGACAGACTTAGCATGCATAGCCAACCCCCTGCACAACACTGCAACCTTGCAAAAACTACATACTGAGGGGAAAATACGAGAGCAGTAAGCTCCTTCTCTGCTTAATTGGACTGTGAGGACATGGGTCTTACAAATGAAAATGCCGATGGTCCGTGTTACTCTGGTCCTTGCCTCTTCTCCCATCACTTAAACCTGATTATGTCTCTCCATACGTGCTCAGTGAACTCAGCAGTCTCGCACGTTCTGGTTTAGATTCATTTCTTGACTGAGGTGAGCACTGTGAATAAAGCTCTGTATGTAGATCTAGGGGAATTTAAAGGTTGGTTTTAAATGTGAAGCTAGATTACAGGAATACAATGACAATATAAAATCTTGAGTACTCTCTGGTTCAGAATAGAGTTCTTGCATATCCACTGAAGCATTTTTCTTTAGTGCTTTCAAACGAAGAAAATAGACATCACGCACTGGGAATTTATGACTATGCACACACACAGTATTACAACCAACAACAAAAGCTTCTTATTACTAAAAGACCTATCAAAAGTCACAAAATTAAATGGGATCTTCAGACCAGCATCAACTAAAGCTTTCTATTTCTCCACTTCCCCAGGACCTTTTTCACACTCTGCCTAACAATGTGATGTTTTCATGCAAGTTCTATTATAGTTGTCACAGGGACGAAAATATTAAAACATAACTAAAAAACTCTTGGATCCTCATCTTTTACTGCGATATCATAATAGCGATTTTTTTATGTGCAATTCCTAATCTATTGTATTTCAGGAATGGTTGATGCTGTGAAAGCACCTTTGTAAATTTAATGAATTCACTGTGAATTATTAAGCTTGAACATTATGAATGCTTTTTATAAAGATTTCTTCTTATTGGTGCTTTCATAATTTTAAAACACAATGACAAATATGAAGCTGAACTTAATATCTCATGTCATCTCCTCATAAAATAGTGCTTTTGCCTACCAGCATTAACACTGACTGAGATGAGGCTGTTCTGCCAGCCTACCTGCAAGAGCTGAGCCAGCCTAATTGTTCTGATGTGTCAGAACATTTAACATTAACGTTGGCAAGTTTTGCTACCCATGTATTATATTCTGTTGCAACTTTTTGGCACGTTCTCTGACTTTAAGTGGGGTACTAAGCTTTTAACACTAACAGTGAAGGAATATAAGCTGCGTTTTTCAAAGGTGTTCTGCTCTGTATCTGCAAGCTGGGCTGCAGCATGAAACAATTTGCATTTCTCTGCACATCAGTGGCTGCTGCACAGGAGAAAGGATTCAGTCCCAGACAGGAGGAGACCTGGAGATGCTGCTTGGATCCTGCAGGCATCGTCACCAGCAGAATTGACACAAGTCCCAGCTGGCTTCGTCCTGCTGAGCAGTCTTGCATTGGGTGGTCCTGACATTTCCAAGAGATGGGAGCTTGCCATCCCCTTCCTTCTCTGCCTGCATGAATCCAGCTGCACAGGATCTTCTGTGCAAATTAAACAGTATTGCTGCTGGAACCACCACAAAAAGGCTATTAGTGAAACTTCCATTGCTAGTTTCCTTTAAAAAGCTCATAAAATGTAGGGGTTTTAGTGAAATTACATAAAGATGTAACATGGTTTTTTACCCATTCTCAACCACTATCAAAATCTCTAGAGCACAGTAGATGCTTTTTGATTTGGTACATTTGTATGAACTCACTCAGCATGGGCTACAGGCTATCATGTTAAGCAGAAACATGCCCATATCCACTTAGGGTGCTGAAATCACCACATGAAAGAGTTAGAGTACTTGGGGTTACGTCAGGCTGGCAGCCAGTCACCAGTGGGGTTCCTCAGGGCTCAGTTTTAAGTCAGTGCTCTTTAGTATTTTTATAAATTATCTGTATGCAGTAGCTGAATGTACATCAAGTTTGCCAATGATACTAAACTAGAGGAGCTCTGGACTTAAGGGTAGAGAGGCCTTACAGAAAGATCTGGACAAACCAAAGAGCTGGTAAGTCACCAACCATGTGAAATTTAACAAGACCAAGTGCTTGATTCTGCACCTGGGGTAGGGTAGTCCTGGTTATACACACAAACTGGGGGGACAAGAGGCTGCAAGGCAGCCCTAGAGAAAGAGATCTGAAGTCCTAGGTTGAAGGCAAGTTGAATACAAGTCAGTTGTGTCCCCCTGCAGCCAAGAAGGGCCAACTGTGACCTGGGGTGCATCAAGAACAGCATAGCGAGCCAGTCGAGGGAGGCAATAATTCTACTCTACACTGTACTGCATAGAGTTTTGGGCACCTCAGTATAAGGAGGACGTCAAACTATTAGCATGTGTCCAGAGAAGAGTGACAAAGATGGTGAAAGATCTCATGGGTAAGACTTCTGAGGAGTAGCTGGGGTCACTTGGCGTCAGTCACCAGTCTAAGGGAGAACTTCATTGCAGTCTGTAACTTCTTCAAGGGAGGCAGCAGAGCGGGAGGTGCTGATCTCTCTGGTGAGCAGTGATAGGACACAAGGAAATGGGATGAAGCTGCATCAGGGGAAGTTCAAATTGGACTTCAGGAAAAGGTTCTTCACAGAGAGATTAGTTGGTCACTGGAACAGGCTCCCCAGGGAAGTGATCACAGCACCAAGCCTGCCAGAGTTCAACCACCATCTGGATGACACTCTTAGGCATACAGTTTAGTTTTAGGTAGTTCTGTGAAGAGCAGGGAGTTGGACTCTATGATCCATATGGATTCCTTCCAATTCAAGATATTCTATATGATTCTATGAGACGACCTTGAATCAAGAGGTGTGAAATGTATGTCAATTTTATAGGCAATTTAAAGAACAGAGGTTAACTGCAGATTTGTTCATTAAGTCCAGAGTGACGCAGACTCCAACTACAGAGTGGTAGTGCCTGTGCCACAGCCGTGGGGGCACTGAAAGATCTCAGTGGCCCTGCCCAGCCCTGCCCGTGGCTTCCAACCATGCCCTGCTCATGGCCCAGGAGCCCTGTAGTAAGCTCAGCTCTGGGCCCACAGTCCCAGCTGGAGCTCTGCTGGGAGAGGGCTGGTCTCCAGCCCAGTTGGGCCTGGTTCCCCCAGCTTCAGACCTGCAGGCTGACTTCACAGGGGGACCTCAGACCTGCCTGCCCATCAGGGACTTGTCTGATCCAGGCTTTGGGCTGACTGTGGCCACCCTCTCCGAGTCAGCCTCTCAGGTACTGTGGGGTGGGTGCTGGCAAGTTCCCTGCCCTGCCAGTCCCCCATCCTGCATGAAGCAGCCAGCCTTTGCTTTGCCCTGACACTTTCCTAAAAGTTATTTTTGCATGGTTTGGTTTTGCTTTGTGTCACTGAAAGACTGATGCTTAGCTTTTATGCCCACGTTAATTTGTGGATGGCCAAGTTCACTACCTCCACTTTGTAGGGATGGAAATTGTATCTATCTTCTGTACCAGTTTTGGTACAAATCCCAGCTTTTTGCAGCTCAAATGGCAAGTCAGAGTTGCAGCTGAAGCACTAGTTTGGAGATAAAAAGGACATTCAAAGTCACCTGCTTCTTATCTCCCTCTTTGAGGTGGTGAACTAGTAAGAAAATACATCAGTTTATCTGTGACCAGTAAAGCTGACCTTTCCTGTCCTGCAGCCAGTTGGCTGTAGCCATCCAGGCCTATGATAGCTCTTGCCTGGATTATTTTTCTTTATTTGTGCCAGAGTAAGAAGCTCGGTCATATCAGCTTTGATGGGGATGAGAGATGGCAGACAGTTATGAGGTAGGACAAGCCAAGGGGAGCCTATTATGTCAGTGCTCTACATCTCCCTCTGATTACTTACACTCAGCTCTACAACAGGGTTTAGATGCTGTTCTTAACCAGGTAAATGTGTGGAGAATTTAAAAAAATCCATCTCCTTACAGAAAACCCCAGGAAAAGATGTGAGTGTCTGGCATGCTGCAGCCCCAAGAGCTGTCCCGAGTCTAGCAAAAATGCAGCCTTCCCAAGCTCCGAGACAGCTTCTCCCTGAACAAGGAAAGCCTACTATGGAAGGTTGTGTTTATTTGGGAAAGCCTGGTTGAAAGCTCTTTTTCCTCTGAAAACAAACTTGATTTTTTTTCCAGTGATTTAAAACTCTTCCTATTTTTGGAAGCTTTTATCACGTTACTGGAAAACAATTTTTCCTGTGCCTTCAGCAGTCAAAACACACAAAAAAATTACTGCCAAAGACAAGGGAAAAATTGCTCTGTCTTGTTTGTCAGCCTCTTACCCCAGATACTTCTTTTTAATAAGACTTTCCACCCTATTAAAAGCTACTTTCTCTTCAAAGTTCTGATGATAAAACATTTGTGCACTTAGTTCAATGTTAAATCTCACAGTATCTCCTACCATCTGCTTTACTGCAGAAGATTTTCCCCTCTGTGAAGACTAAATATATAAACACAGAAATGCAGATTTCATGTCAGCAAGTTCTTCTCCAGAGATTAGGAACTATTTGCATGAGCAGGGACTGTTAGCTTGATTGTATCTTAATATTGAACAGTCCCTAAATTGCTGGTTAAATAAAGCCAGACAAGATAGAGAGGCTGATTTTTATGTATATAATATATAGAATTAAGATAATACAGCTCCTTCAGATTCTGTAAGAATACAAATCTATGTACATAAAGAAATGCAAATAACTGGCTTGAGGCATGATGAAAGGAGTTTCTGGTTAAATTAAACCAACCACTTGACCTGACAGATCTTGATTTGGCAAGTTTTAATGCTTCCTTGAACTTTCATGTGTGAATCAACTTTTGTTAAAACCCAAAATGAAAACTTGATTGATCTGTCAATATTTTCATCTAAAACTTTCAAGCTCATCTGAATTTTAATTTTCCTCTTCTTTCTTAAATACCATTTGCTCTGGAACTTATTTACTAGAAAACGACTTGCTGTAGGAATAAGAGGAGGAATACTGTGAGCTCAGTGCATCTCACACTAACCAAAAAGGCTGAGGACTTGCACCGTTACACCCACATGAATCAGGAATCAGTGCAGAAAGAGTAGGGCAGAGAGGATCTGATTTAGCCCCAAACAGAAGTCTAACCAACATGGACACAGTATTTGGAGGAAGACAAGTGTTGTCTTGGTTGACCTTCAGTGACAGTTGCAGGACAGCCTGTTAATATTTTCCAGGGTATAAAACCTGGCTAAGTGCAGCTGATGTCTCCTGAGGAAAAGAGAACAGTTTCAGAAGTGACCCATCATGCTACACACCTCACCTGGGTCTCGAGAATCTTCCATTTGCTCAGCGCCCAAGAGAAGTATGAGCCTTATTTAGTCAGGTACATGAAAACTTGGGCTTTAGGCCTCTGTCTAGCAACATTTCTACTGAACTGCATTCCTGTGGCTGCCTTGCTTCTTTTGGGATTTCTCAAGGCTGTGAAGTCAAGGATGTGTTTGCAGAACTGAACCTCAGCAATGCAGATGCTGCACTGACAGGAGAGGAAGCAATGAAGCCTGATCTTTTTACCTATGAAACTACTAAGAAATCACATATGCTTGATGGATTATGTAGTACTTAAGATGCAAGTGCTGTATTGAACTCTGTTTCTCTGGAGAAAAATAACTTCTGAGAGACTTGCTGCTACGTGCAGAACCTCTTCTCCTTTTCTACTTTGTCTTTTGCTGATGTGGTGACTTACAACAGAGGTAGACAACTCAAATCTCTTGATCTGAGATTACTCCCACTTTGATATATCCACACATACCAGGGATGTGAGACAGCTGCCATGGGGAAAGGTAATAAAAATTATTGGTCTCTCTTTTAGGAAGCCCAAAGGAATGGTTAGGATGTGAAACCCTGTCTGCTATTTCTGATTTAACAGTTGAATACCTGCTTTTGGAAGCTTTCAAAGGTCTGCTGCCACAATAGGTAACACCAAGTTACCTGTGGCAGTATCCACTAACCAGTACAGCCCAGCCCCAGCATTGCACCTCTGCTGTTCTGATGCCTGACGTTGCACCGTGTTACCCAATTTCTCACCACAGGGCAGAGCACAGTGCCTTAACCTTAGGGGAAATCCTTGCTGGGAAACTGAGTTAACCTTGTTGCCAAAACTTTTTGTAGTAGTGCTGCAGTCCTTTAGAAACCTGAAGAATCATGCTAAAAAAAATCCAGTCTGACTAGTAAATGTTTGGGATGAGAACAGATTTTCATTCTACTCAAAGCCTCTTCTTGGTGCTCCAGAAAAAGACTGGTCACACAGGGAGCCAGAAGCAAGAAACATCATTCCTCTGCCTCCACCACCATAGCTAGATGGCTTATGGTAGGTATCTGCATCTGTCACTGCTGAATGAATGGCAAGAGTTTTACTGCATGCAGAAGGTACCTTACTTCAATTAACACTTCATTCCTAACAAGCATGTAGAAAGGAATACTAAACAGCTCATCCCATTTGCTACAGCCTCCCCAAACTAGACTTCTCCACAGGTGAAGGAGCTTCTTATGAGCATGTAAAGTAGCTGAAAAGTTGTGCTGTTTGTTAATGAAACCTGTCTCTGAAGGGAAGCAGCGGTTGGAACACTAAAGTGCAAAACATCTCTCATTCTATGCAGGTACTCCACAAAAAAAGAAAAGACAGGATTTTTCAGTGAAAGAAGAGGTAGTGGGTTAAGAAAAAGCATAGAAGATAAGGAATGAAAGAAGTAAACCCCAAAATTCCAATGATTGCTTTTTGCAGACAACGATTAGCATCTAAGGGTTTTCAGCGACACGTATTTACTATGGACTGTTTTAAAACCACTAAAGGCAGAGTCTTCTGTGTTTATACCAATGTTTGGAAAAAGCACAAGGTATGTTTTAGGATGAATCATGATCAGAAAATAACTGAATCTGGGAGGCTTGTGAATATTGCTGTTTGAGAGATAAAGAAACACTGATCTTTTCCCCAGACTTTATCAGCTTTATTGCAAAGTGATGAACTTGCAATGGAACAAAGGGAGATTTTTCATTTCTAGGAAAAAAGCATCTTTAATTTATAGCAGTGTTTCTCAAAAAGGTCACAGATTATTCCCAGGATAAAATCCATATGTTTTCATGGCACTTATTCAGTGCTTCTGTAGTCCTGTGGGTGGCTGTATCATTATGTTAACTTCTGCTTTTTTGAGACACCAGTGATCACTGACCTAGACTTATTAATACCCTGAAAACAGAATTAATGCAAGTCAGAATCTTTTTCCTACTTCTACAACCACCCTATTTGAATTCTCCTATGTAACAATGTTTGTTTGTTTTTAGCTTGGGCAGAAAGATCACTGAGGGCCAAAATAAAAAACCAGAGCATCAGGTGATATGGCTTCCCCCATCTTCGTTTGTTTTTAGCTTGGGCAGAAGGATCATTGAGGGCCAAAATAAAAAAACAGAGCATCAGGTGATATGGATTCCCCTGTCTTTCATTGCTGTTCTAACAGTCTCATTTCCTGTGCTATTTAATTGCTTCTCTGTGCTGTTCTGCACCAATCAAACTTCTATAGAAGTCATTTCCAAGTACATGAGGGCTGATCCCTGAACTAAGCTCCTGTTGCACCACTGAATCACGCACTACATAAATTCACACAACCTCAATTAGTTCTGTTAGGGATTGAGGGAGGGAACAGCAAACAAGCAGTGTATGTCATCCTTGCTAGAAGCCTGAATTTAGATTGCTCCATTTACGAGGTCTAATTCCATATAATGATTATTCTGACTGTGCCCATTACTGGCTCTTTCACATAAGAAAAAAGACGATGAAGGATCATATGGCGATGATCATTAGCTCTTCTCAAAGTACGATGCCTACATGGAAGGCATTTGTGGAGGTGTTGCCATCTGTCAAACAAATGCAGGTAGCTGGTGTTCCAGGTAACATCAAGTTCAGGCATGGCAAAATGCTGCAGTAGACTGAGAAACTGAATTTCAAGCTAAAAAGTAATAGTTGCTGTTGTAACACTTCCTAATGCACAAAGTTACAGTCCAAATCAACACACACTTGAAACCATAAGGGAAACATCACACTAGAAGCAGTGGCTTAACAGAATTATTTGGAGAAAACAAGGACTGG
>NW_010193170.1:0-9072 GCF_000695765.1 Mesitornis unicolor
GCATGGGGTTATTGCGACCAAAGTGCAAGACTCAGCCCTTGGCCTTGTTGAACCTCAAAAGGAAAGGAAAGGGTGGAAAAGCAAGAGAATGATGGCCCTACCACCACTTTTTCCAATGATGCTTGTATAATAGGCTGATTATGTGAATCAGGGAAAGTTATACTGATCTAAACATGGGCTTTTTGCTCAAAGTTTTAAGAGACAAGGCAACAAGCCCTCTATGGACTGCTGAGGAAGTGCCAAGATGTGACTCTTTTAATTCTTTAGTTGATGGGGAAATGGATCTATGTAAAAGATCTTGGGTAAGTGGAAATAATTCATACGAGAATGTGTAACATAAGCAGAAAATAAATCAGATTAAATGAGATCCATATTAAAGGTTCTTATTTACAATTTTTTTCTACTTCTTAAGTTTATTTTTTCCTCCCTATTGCTTTTTTGTATATGATCATATTTGATTAGATGTTGCTGTATTTTATTTGGTAGTTGTGTGGACATCCTTTTGACATTTGATTTTATTTACTGAAGTATACAAGCCCAGTATAACATACTGAAAATGATACTTCATCAACTATATATCATACTTTATCTGTAACACTCCTATGTTAAAGCTGAATTGGTCTATCTATCTATTATAAGTCCTGATTTGGGAGGTTTAAATATTTCAGCTTTTTCTCTCTAGGCCAAGTCAGCACATATTTTATTTTACTGTGTCTCCAACTACCTAATTCTCCAGTGAAGGTACTATAGCTCAATAGCAACAAGCTATCAACCCACCCTTGTCATTTCAATTTTTCACACATTTTCATAGTCTGTGTGTTCTATATCTCAGTGAATTCTTATCTCCCTGGTCCACTGCCATGGGTTTGTGGTATATAACAAAGCTTCATCTCTGAAATGTCAAAAATAATGACAAACGGAAAATCACAAAAGAGAAATTGGCCATAGCCACTTCTGCGGATCCAAAGCTTTTAGACTTCTGTTCATCAGCAAACCTTAAGTTAGGTGGCTTTTCTATCACCTGCACTGCAGCTCTGCTGTCACTTGCCAATGAGGTACTGCTCAGCAATGAACATTCCTGGAAGAATTTTTCTGTGCCCATACTCACTATTAGCTCAAAAAAATACTGCACATCAACAAGGGATTGCTCTTTTAATCAGCTATTGCACAGACATTTCAAGAGCACAGACAAAGTTACAGGAGAAGGTGACATAAGAACATGTAGCAGTTATAAAAGAGGAGCTGTAGGTGGGATTAGGAGATTTATATGGAGTTTCAAAATTTCTCAGGAGGGTCACTGTAGGTGTAATCCTCACTTTCGTCATTACATTTCATCAAAATTTCAATCATCAATTCCTTTTAAAAGGTGATATTTTCCTTCCACTTGGATATGTGACTCTCCCCCTGGGATGAACTGATGACTAGCCATTTCACCAGTAATAAACAGAAAATCTTTGGTATCTCTTGACATTAAACCAAATCAGTGTTAATGGAAAAAAATGCGAGAAGGGAGAACAATGGATGATGCTGTTCTCATTTAACAGATGGATTGAAACTGAAAAGCTGAAGAAAGAAAGGACTAAAATATATTGTGTACCATAAATGCTGAAAGCACTGAAGAAATAGGCCCATTCCAGACAAAGAAGAGATTGTAATAATTCTCTTTAAAAAAAAAAATCGGCATTTATCTGCACAGTGGTGTGAGACTTTTGACCATTATCTTATCAGAACTGCAAGGCAGTTATCAGTGTGACAGATGATCTAATTGTAAGAATTCTGAAATAAAAACCCCCGATTATTAGAATCAAGAAATGCTCCTAAGAGGCATATGAATCTATGCAGCTCTTTCCATACAGTTATAAACATCGAATATAGTTAAGAAAAACAACTCCACATAACTTTCTCATTAAATTTTTGGATGATGCGATGAAAACACGTTAAATCCACCGTAACATCCTTACAGCTTTGTGGATATGACACCGGTTGTTCTGTGGCTTTCCCAATCTAGTGCCACATGTCATCAGGATCAATTAATGATTTTTGAATGGACCACACAGACATGCACACACGCATTATGGGCAACTGAATTTCCAGCTACTCTGCCACGTCAATTGTGGCTTACTCCCAAATCTCTGACCCATGATTTTGCTACTTCAGTGAATGCTGCCAGAATTATTGGAAGGACAGTGTGAAGTGTATGTTCTCAGTCCACAGCAGTGTATGCCAAAATTGAGCAATTAAACGGAATTTATTTCATCCTTTGAACTGTAAGAGAAGCCAATAAAAAATTATAAAATTTTGTTAGTAAATGCATCACCAGAAGTAGCAATTTTACTGAAATAGAGAAGGAAAAAAGAAGATTGAACCAACAGAGCTATGGAAAAAAATTCTGGACATTCAACATCTTCATACTTTGAGTAAGTTGGTGCATAAATAATAATCAGAAGGATCTCCTAACTATTTGTGGAACAATAAAATCAATGACACTGAATTCAAGTGCCGGCAAATACATATAAATTACCTCATCACTGCATGACAAAAAGGACTCTAATTGTACCATACACAGCAGGTTGGTAGCCAGCCATTGAAGCCTAAAGCTCAAAATCATTTAAGCACAGATTAGCATTAGTGATCTGTGGTTGGAGTACCAGGGAGATTTACTTTCTTTACTGGCCTTATCGAGGATCAACTCTCTGCTGAAGTGGACAACAAGGAAATGCCAGCTAAACACATAGAGGGGGTTTTTTTGGTGGGTTTGTTTTTCAGTTAAACATTTACCTTGCCCTTTTTGTGAGCGTGTCAATAGATTCAGCACGATATTGAAAAGCGCGAGTCTGGATCTTGTGTGCGTATACAGTGAAATTTGAATCCTTAGTCATATCCTACTTGAAAATGCTCTTTGGATGCTTCATATATATTCATTTCATCTTCTTTTCCTGCCTGCTTTAGTCCTCTCTCTCCTGGGTTTCAGCATCTGATTACAAATCCATTCCTCCCCCAAAACACCAAATCCTATTTAGAACATATTCAGGACACAGCTCCTGAGTTTGAAGCAATCTGTCATTTTTATGGGGAGTTTTGACTGATTTTTATGGGAAGCCTAAGGGACAAATGGCATGCAGCACGCCAGAGTGGAGTGATTAGCCTGCCAAACTTGAAATCTCTAGCAAACACCCATTGCTGTTCTAATTAACTTACTACTTTCACCATTTGCATAAATAAATTGCTTAATTGAAGCTTCCTGAATGGCATGACTTTGCACAAATTTTGTGAGACCAAAAATATCCGAGAAGGTATGGTGAATTTTATAGCTTTTGTAAACAACTTCTTTTACGGAATCCTCCTAATTCATAAAGTATTTACCAGTGCTATGTTAGGTTTATTGAAGATTTTTTTTGTTGTTGTTGAATTATGACTTTTTAAAATAAGATATAAATGCCAATTCTTTCCAAATTAGATTTTGTAATGAACAGGTCACTGCTTCTTTAAGTACTCAGCCAAGATATGGCAATCTTACCTCATTAGTGAGTATCTTTCTAAGACTTCACAAAAATCTCTTAAAGAATTTAATGGACACTATAAAGAGATGCAGCTGAATTTCTGCATTTTTCATGAGAAACACAAAGACAAGGGAATTGTCAAGCTTACAAAAACAGCATTAGAAGTTAAATTTTAGTGGAACAACCATAAATAGAGTACAACATAATTGGGAAAGGAAAATCTCATTTGTGAAAACCACATTGCAATCACCCTGCTAAGAGCAGTACCGTAAAAGAAACTGCAGCATGAAAAAAAGATAAAAATAGTGAGAGTAGAGTTTTGGAAACACCCTGGGCACACCTCGTCTTTCTCAGTGTTTCTCTTGTTCTGAGAATAGCTTATGCTACAAAAATAACACATCCTGAAGTAATTGCTCACTTACAATTAAGAACAAAGCGTATGAGGGAAGAATTCTTTGGTCACAGGAAAAATAAAGATGAGTAAATGCCATAAAATAAAAATTCCCCATGTCTGAAAATAGGTTTCATAAAAGCTGGAGAAATGCAAAGACTAAGCTCAACTCCCATGCTGGCCATCTGCAAGTAATTTCATACATGTGGGTGACTTCACCATTCAGTACCTAACCTGGCAAGACCAGACCAGAATAACTTCTATTCCAAAACGCAGATAAACAGATCATAACATTTCAGAGTGATTCATCAAGGTAAAATCATGCCTTAAATTACAGTGACTTTTGCTGAAGTTAATGGTACTGGATCTCTCCAAACCCAGTATATGAAAAACGTAAATCACACTATTTATCTGTTCCTCCAGGACAACACTGGTGGGTAGAAAGAAGCTCAGGATTAAAGTGTTTTGTGTAAGCCATATATCACTGAACATCTACTTGGTGACAAAGCTGTGCCATGATATTCACAGCTCTTAAGCAAACAGAAAAACTGATATGATTATTATAATTATGAATATTTCTGGAATGTGATAAAGCTATCTGAGCAACCCAGGAAAGCTTTGTCAACTCCCCTCCATATCAGTAACTTCTGTCTCCACCCTTTGTTGTCCTCTAGAAGCCTTTGAAGTAAGATTTGAATCAAATCCAGGCAGAGCTGATGATATCCCAAAGCATTCTTGAAGTATGACAATGCCAATGTAAATCTTCTGTACCAAATTTCACATAGAGCGGCGCTCAGTTTGTGATCAGTACAGGGTTTGGTACCAGCCCTATGCAAATCCAAAAGCAACAATAACCTGCACGGGAACTTCACAAGAGTCTGTCACCAGATTCAGGGATGCAGAAATGAGATGAGTAAATGTCTGAATGTAGAACTGGAGTGCTGCAAACTGCCTCTCTGCCTTACAAAGGAAAACGTCTTTTGTTGCTTGAAATACCTGAAAAATGCAATGCATATCAAAATCACATACAGAAAAAACAAGGGTAGAAAACGCATCACAAATATAAACTTATATTATTGTAAGACGCAAGATATGATCAGGAACTGTTTTCACAGTACCAAAAAGTTTATTTCCTTGAAACTTTTATCAGAAAGATTTTTCAGTTGCAAGATGCTATCTATTGAAACTGAAAAACCTTAAAAGTAGGGGCGCTCCCATGGCTTTTAGAGGAATGTCAGATTCACATTCCTGGCCTGATACAAACCTGTGTATGGAGTGCTTTCTTTATAGTTAATATATGAGATTATTCTAACCAATGGTTCTTCCAGTTTCTCATGAAAATTATCTGAAGGGAAACAGATTTTTTTTTTAGTATGAACATATAAGGTATGGGAAATTAATGAAATGTGCCATTTTCTGTGCAGACACAGAAGACAGATCAAGAATGGCACACGCGAATTAAACTGGAGAAGACTCCTTACCAACATGATTAGTCAAAATAAACCATTTTTAGAGTTTAACACACTGGATTTTTATTTATTAAGGAAACTACTGCAATTATGACAGATAATTTAATTGAAAGCCACTTTCAGCACAAGAGTTATTAGTTACTTCAAATTACAGCCTTTGGTAGTGATTCAAGCTGATCTCGCTGACTTGGCCCAGAAGCTGTGTGGAAGCTCCTATACAAGATGCTTATGGTGAAGTAAATGCCAGTCGAAGGAGTGATTTCTTAAACTTAGACATCAGGGTGTCTAAGCCTTGTGAGGTAAGGTCTACACTATTCATGTGTCATCAAGACTTGACATTTAACAAGGCTTAACAAGAAACTCATCAGTCCTTTCAAATACTCTAAGTGCTGTACTACACAGAAAAGTCCTTTGTTACATTTATTACTTTGTACTTCAATAACGATGCCTGAAAATTTCAGGACATTTTTTAAAAAATGCTGTTCCCTTTATACAACACTTTAGCAAGGCTCCCATCATGTTACAATTGACTGTCTCTGCATTAGGTTTATTCTAAATGACTGTGTAAGAGAGACCTTCAGGTCTATAACTTTACATAAGAGTCAATCTTTAATTTTTAAAGATAAAACTATAATGTATTCTAAGACTTTCTGCCATAGTGAAAAGCAAAATAGGAATCTTCAGAGGGAAGTGTCTGTTTTTTTAACACTAAATACTGATTTTTATCTTCTTGTAAAATGTGTTGAACATGAACTATAGTTAAAAACTTCTCCTAACAAAAGTTAGAAGTAATCAACGTCATTATCTACTTCATGGGTATAGAAATTCCCACAGGAAATAACAGTTCCAAATTTATTTCATTCTGAAGTAGAACAACAAAATAAATATCAACATTTCCTGCAACTTTTTATCTTGTGTATCAGGGTTGGAGTGTTTCTCTCCAGAGTTTTGAAATGCCATGGACATTATCCTCATACTATGGTATTTTGTACTGATATCACCAAGTGCCAGTAGTTGCCAGGCTCCAGCGTGGTCCCTTATTACAGTCAAGTATCCCCTGCCTGCAGGGTGATAAAAGTATGGATGGCACTGTGTGCTGCCTACCATACAGACAGAGAGCCTGTGGTATCCCAGATCTGCCTTGCCCTGGTACCCTGCAAAGCAGTGGTGCAGAAGGAGGAGGAACACTGGCCCAAGCATTGGTTTAGGAAAGACTCCAAGCAGATGTTCTGCAAACAGTCACCTCCCTCCCTCTCTCTCTCCCTCTCTCCCTCCCTTTCCCCCATTCTCTCTCCCTTCCTCTCTCCTTCCTTCTCTCATCAGTCAGACAACTCTGGCTGAATAATCGCCCCTATGGGAGGTGATCTCACACAGGGACATGAGTTAGTCACTGGAACAAGACCAGTTGACATCAATGGATAGACTCGTGTTCTCTTGATGATCTCTGCACCAAGCGCTGAGTATTTTAATTACGTTTGTGAAATTCACTTGCGGATGCTCTGATGCAGTCTGTGAAGTTCAGCTGGGCTAACGTGTGCAGCTGGGCCCGCAAGAAGGTCCTTGACTGCTCCGATCTCACGCCCCTCTCTCGCCCACCTGTAGACACTTGACGACTCTCCAGCCTCTCTTTTGGTTCTTATAATGGATTTAATAAAGGAAGTGCTGACACAATCTTCACTAGAACAGCATAAGTGCTCCCCTCCAATAAGGGGAAAAGTACAAATATAAAAATGGTTTTCTTTGTTCAAAATAGAACAAACCAGATGGTTTCCCAGACTATAGTACCTAAAAACTCTTTTGCTGATACCAGTGTGTACAGTATAGTAGAAGTGCTCAGGGGCCTCTAACTTCTTATAAGGTATTTTATTGTCTTTATTCACTGGTCTGGATATTTGCCATGACAATAATTGAACCATGAAAAACACATATTTCTTTAAAGCATGTTCTATTGGAGTTTTTAAGGAACTGCTAGTAGAGTGCAATGGAAATTATTTTCATTAATTAATGCTTTGGGACAATTAGTACAGATGAATAAATAAAAATATTTTATATACAAAATGTGTATGGTATTCAGCACTATCACTTCTCAGGGCAACATTAAACCTACTCAACATTTTCTGAACTAAAAAAAAAGTTTATATGTAAGGAATAGGTTTCTATGTAGTAGAACATTTTAATTAATACTTTTACACTATATATTTCATTATTAAAAGCAGAAAAAAAAATGCTTTCTATTAATTACACTCATGAATGTAGACTACTACATCAGGATGAGGCTGATAAATGGAAAGAATTATCTGTAGGAAAAAAAGGTGAAGAAAACGTTGTTCAAGAGAAAGTTAAAAGTCACTCTCGTAAACTTTTGCCCAGAGGAACCGTCCCACTGAAGTGTTTTAACTAGGGAGAACTATGAATAATCACCACATTGGCCCTAAATACACATCTTCTTCCCCAAAACGGTAATAGGGAGGAAAAGACATTCATTCATAAACACTTCAGTGGAGCAAGGGGAAGCTTTAGCAATCCCAGGTGTGCAGAGTTTATAACTAGTAACAAAAAAAGGGAAAGTGTGCGCAATTATTACTTTACTCTTTTAAAATGAAATTAGGTGATGTATCAGTGTAGCTTAGGGAACAGGAACAATTTTGAGGAATGTGCAAAACCATACAGAATATTTCCTTAATCTGTAATTTCTATTAAAAGGTAAAGTATATATTAGAAAAAGTAGAATTCTGCATTAAACGTTTCCTCATTTACCCTGTCACCAGCACATCTCCATCAGAACTGCTTTGAAATGTTCAGGTGCTCAGGCTCAGGCAGGGACAAGACCATAGCACGTACTAATGTGTGTCAGGAAGTGCCGTCATAACAATGTCAGGTTTTGTTTCTCTAGGGAAAACAAATTGAAATTCAACCTTAAAGCTTACATGACAAGATAGACCACCATAGAACTGTGTTTGAAGATCCAAACAGCAAAGTGAATATATATTTCATGCTGGACAGGATATTTCAAGCAGGCAGTGTTTTTATGACATTCATGTTAGAGCCTGAGTAAGCAAACTTTTGGTGAGCAAACCTTCCCCTCCACTGCAGCCTTTCATGCTATCCTTAGCTGAATGTCTTCCACCATTGCATTAGCATACAGTGTGGAGCCTGGTCTTTTTGGATGTGTCACTATGGCACACATGTGATCACCAGGTTAAAAGGATGAGCCAAAACTGATCTAGAAAGCAACTATCTTTTGGAAGAACAATTGAGACAAGCTGACAGCTCCTTGCCCCGCCCCTGTCCTCGTAAAAATGCTGTATGAGCTGGAGAGACAAGGGATTTTACAGATTGCTACAGAAGGCTTTCTAGAGGGGAGATTTATATAATAAAATCAGATCAAACCACTACTTTGAATTTATCATAATCCAGCAGTCTGTTGGGTCTCTGCTGCTGGTGGAAAGGGGAAGGAAGCAAGGAAGGTTTAGCTTCATTGGGGGACAGATAAAGCGCAGGCAGAGGACACATAGTGTCGACCTTGCACTAACTTTATTAATGATTCAGTGAAGAATAAACTGTTGCTAACATATTTTAGGAATCTCTGCAATAATTTTAAAAACCTATACAGCCAGCTTCAGAGATGTGTATTCTGCCTTTCTAGACACTGTACAGTACATCGTCCTTGGGGGTGTTTTACTATAGACAGTCAGGTAGCTATTAGGGAAAG